>NC_056725.1:830027564-830307564 GCF_019279795.1 Protopterus annectens
ATATGCACCCCAGGTCTCCCTTCTAATTCTGATTATGTGTACCACTGCCTTCAACTGTAAAACCATCTTCCAATTTTACTGCTTCTCAAATGCACTGAAATTAAGCTGTGGTGGTTTACACCATTCTTGCAAAGCCTGCTTCAATATGTACTACATCTTTGTATGCAGTGGTGCTGGTGCACATCCCAAAATCTTAAGCAAAAATACACACTTTGTCTTCTAGACCTTCTGCAGTATATGCTGCATAAATACAGGCAGCCTAAGCAATGCTCTTCATTATAGCCCAGTGGTTAACATCCTGTTATGACAGCCAATACCAATGACTGACTACAGACCTGTTTGCCCCTTTGGTCAACGTCTTCATCCATGCAACCACCATACAAACCATTTTAAAGTTGCCTTAATCTGTTCAGTTTCTCTAAGTTATTACTCTGGATGAGGGCCTTCACTTTAAGTAAGCCAGGCTACAGTTTGTTTCAGGTTTCCAGCTCAATGAAAGAACTATTTTGGATTTGAACTCCAACATTTTCTTCTTCCACGGAACTATTAATACAAAACTTCCTTCTTTACTCCAAGGAAAATAAAGCAGGCAGACTAGGCTAATGTTCAGTTTTACTATTACCTTGGTAGCACACTTAATTAAACAGCATCTCAGACGTCACAGCCACATAAACATTTAGTTTCATAATACAGCAATAACTGCAGAAAATCCTCAAATCACAATACTAATAGAGAACAGTCCTTCAGCAACACCCGAATACATATTTTTTTTTTTTTACTAGATAATTACTTTGGTGTCCCAATTAGCCCAATAAGGAAAACTCTTCCATGGTACTTCATTACCAATTTAAGTACCAAATATCAGAACTGGATTAGTCTGCCTTCATTGTAGGAAGTACTCTCACTTTCCTCACCCCCATTTCCATACCTAGGGACAGATGGAAGCAATACTTTAAATATAACCTCTCTTATATTTTGTCAACTGCAGTTTACAAATGTATTGCTCAAAAACTATTGTGAGATTTATTTAGAAGTTCTAATACCCTAAGGTGCATTCCTCTTACAGTCTCCCCCAATGCCACTTCAGAGGAACACATAATGCACACCGCAAGCATTACACTCCACCAAGATAATTATACAAATGACGGCCTTCATTCTGTGAAAGGAACGGGATCAAACTAAATTCCTAGCCACTTCAATTGACTGCATAAGATAAATCCTCTTTCTCATACTGAAATATATTTTCCTTTCAACAGTTCTAATTTTTTTGTTCCCTTTACCCAATCTATTTTCTTAATGCACTTTGCCTTTTTTTTTTGCTCCATTACGAAGCTATAAAACATGTTATCTAGAGTAAGATGGATATTTTTCCTCAGTTTGGACCTCTGGTTTTCTGGCTGCACTAACATTTTTTTTTTTTGCCTTAATTATATTGTTGTCAGTCTTTTCCTTCTGTATTTTCTTACATTTCCTAAATATTAAAAATGTGTCCTTTAATCTCCATAAACACCTCACTGAAGAACCACAGTAAATATTTTTTTTAAATGTGTACATTTCCTTCATATAGAGGTTTCCCGAGTGTAATGACGACTGCAGTTTTTATGCATCAACATACAGC
Source organism: Protopterus annectens (assembly GCF_019279795.1). Taxonomy (NCBI): domain Eukaryota; kingdom Metazoa; phylum Chordata; order Ceratodontiformes; family Protopteridae; genus Protopterus; species Protopterus annectens. Next base: position 830,029,183 of record NC_056725.1, read on the forward strand.
AAATTACAGTATTACACTTCTAATAATAAATATGGAGTCTAAGGCATACAGACCCAATCTCTCTCTCTCTCTCTCTATATATATATATATATATATATATATATATATATATATATAATCACACACACACACACATATATATATATTACGTACTACATAAAACAGTTTCAAGATTCACAGTACTAATCACTTGCAAGTTCACTTAATATGTATATTTCTCAGTTTACTGGCACTGCTGTTAGCTATAATGCCTCACAGCACTTGCTTCTTCCGTTCTTTTCTCAGCTGTAATGCCTTCTATGTGAATTGTGAATGTACAACATGTGCCCATAAGAGTTTTCACTAGTTGTTCCAGTTTCCTGAACTGGTAATCCTCCAAATTGTCCGTGAGTGGGTGTGTGTTTGTGTGTCTAAGAATATTTTTTTTTTTTTTTATTTATTTAACATTTGTTGACCGGGAATGTCCGACTAGGTTCCAAAGATCCTGTTTTCAGCGGAGGCCCGGGGAGAAATGCTCCAGATGTCCGGCATCCTAAAACGAACAGCTGCCCATTTGAGACAAGGTTTGTCTGTCTTGTGCACATTAAGTGCCAGGATGGCCTCCATCTCCCCTATGACCCCGAAATAGAATAATCAGGTAACCGGAAAATGAGCAAACAAATCTTGTGAAGTCATCATTTACAGAAAATGCACCTTTGTAATATTCTTATGTAACCACTAGATGGAACCAAACAACAAAAATAACATTCTGTGGCTAGCTATATTTAACAAGAACTTTAATCCAAAAGTTGACATTAAAAGAATAATTTTACCCTACAATGTAGTTAACATTATCTCAGCATTCTTCTTCCAATAATAACACCCAGATGTAGTTTAGTACAAAGAAAACCTTTAATACTGTTCACTTTCATCTAATCTGGCTTAACTTGTACCCACCACTAAAGAAAAACTACCCTAAGGCATTAGACCTTCCTGCACTTCTTCCCACCTGATGAACCTGCACATTTTACCTCAGAGGTCACTTACAGCTCTCAAATTACACTGCAAATTGTTGTACACTGAGTAATCTTTTTGCATTACGGGCAATTTTTGTTCTCACAAAACCTGCTACAAAAGTGTTTTTCACAGCTATCTTACTATATCCATACTTACTTCAGTAAGCATATAAATACATTTCTGCAACCCTTATAACTTACGCTAACATACTGTTCACTTTCTGTAGGTATGCCCTTTTGTCCACTGTAACCACATCATCTGTATTTGCCAAATACTACAAGACCAGCATCATTGGTGAACTGCTCTACTTTGTTTTGTAACATTTTTGCTCTTTGAGCCAGGCAATGGACAAAATGGGTCCTTTTAGATCAGTTCATTACCCCAGTTAACAATCAATAAACTAATTTTTTCACTTCTAGTTTTCAGTGCCACAGACCATTAAAGTTGCACTATTTTTTTCCTACTCAAATCTCACATTGTTTCAAAAAAGAGTTTGTCTCAGTCTGTATCACACTGGCTAGAAAACATACTTTCTACAGTTTTCACTTTTCGTCACTGATCATAACTTTATATCATTATGCTGAAGCCCTATGAGGTCAGTACAATGCTATAAAGTGCACACAACATCTAAAATTGTTTTCCAGTCTGACGGTGGAATTTTTATTTGAAGAACAGGTATGAGTTATAAAAAGAAGTTATGTACTTACCATAACGTTCCATCTGTGTCGTCCATTTTCACTCTTCCTCAATGTATGGGTTCGGATCTGATACTCTGATCCAACTCAGCCATTATTCTAGCTCGAGGCCACCAACAAAGTCTCAAGCTCCTTCCCTACCCATAATGCATAACCCCAGTAACATCCTTCAGATCTCGTTTGCAGCTTGACATGAAGACCATAAAGAATTTTCATAATTAGAGTTCAACACATGGGACATGTGGTGCCCCACAAATTTCATTCCCACAGAATTCACTTGTGATAAATGGAGGGGGATAGAGGGTGGGGAGAGTTCAGGAAGAATGAAAATGGACAACACCGATGGAACGTTGTGGTAAGAACATAACTTCTTTATCTGATGATGTCAATTTGCAGTCTTCCTCAACATATAAGACAGAGTCCCCAGTTGTTTAAATTCCTGGGCAGATTTTCATGAAGGACATTCCTAAGTATGGTTAAGGCGAAGGTGTCTCTTTCGAGACCGGCTCCACTTTGTAATGAATAATAAAGGTATTAGGATTTGACCAAGGAATTGTCCCATAACTAGACTTCATGCATAATCTAGACTGGAATACAGTGGAAGTGGTCACAGGTGTAGTTGAAAGAAACTATATTGGTTTGTTAGGATGAAATTCAATTTGGTGGAGACGAAAGTACAGTTTTGTACCTACCATAAATGCAGATGTCCGATAGATATGCAACTGCAGTCCTGACATATGGGTTGTCCTGCCTCAGGCAGCCCTTCGGTCGGCCGGATTCCAAAGTCTGGGTCCGGCATCGGCTGATGTCGCCTCTTCCCCGACGTCAGAGCGGCTGGGGTATAAAAGCATCAGCCAACGCCATCTTCTTCAGTGTTTCTTGGCCCAGATGCCAGGTGCCCTCCAAGGAAGGCTAAATTTAGAGAATGGATAAAAATTCCAGACATGCACAACAGTAATAAACAGATACACCATAACAGATATCCCCAGCTAATTTGAAAAAGGGGGAGTGGACCCAAAAAAGAGAATTACAGAGGGGTAGGAGGGAGGGAAAACCTGACTGCAGTTGCATATCTATCGGACATCTACATTTATGGTAGGTACAAAACTGTACTATGTCCTTCAAGAATGCAACTGCAGTCCTGACATATGGGTTGAATACCATAGCCAAGCTGGGGGTGGTAGGATCTAAGATAAGGATGGTGTAGCTAAAATGCCCTGCAGGACTGCAGAAGCAAAGCCTGCTCGGGATCTGGAATATAAAGGCAGGTTGTAATGTTTGGAAAATGTATGCACGGAGCTCCATGTAGCAGCTTCTAGAATGTCCTTTGTAGCCACCCCTCTTAGAAAGGCTGTGGAGGTGGCTGTAGCTCTGGTGGAGTGTGGCCTGATATTGGCTGGCACACCTTTTCCATGGAAAGAGTAGCAGAATCTAATGCAGTTTCCAATCCATTTTGAAATTGTTTGTTTGGAAATTACCTTTCCTTGTACTCCAGCAGCGTAAGCTACAAATAGTTGGTCAGACTTTCTGTTGGCCTTTGTTCTGTCCAAGTAGTAGCACAATTGCCTGTGTATGTCCAAAGTGTGCAGAAGCTTTTCTCCTTTATTTTGAGGATTGGGAAAGAAAGTAGGCAGGTGAATTGCTTGATTTAGAGAAACCCTGGATATCACTTTTGGCATGAATGAAGGATTGGTTCTTAAAGAGACTCTGTCCTGATGGAAAATGAGAAATGGAGGTACTGCCATGAGGGCCTGTATCTCCGAGACTCTTCTTGCTGAAGTAATTGCCAACAGGAAAACTGTTTTCCAGGAGAGAAATTGCAATTCTGAAGATGCTGCTGGCTCAAAAGGAGGAAGAGTTAATTTTTCCAAGATGAAGTTGAGGTCCCATGCAGGCACTGGTGGTTTTATTGGAGGTTTGATATTCTTTATCCCTCTTAGAAACTGTCTTAGCAAAGGATGTGAAAACACAGGTGGATCACAGTTGTATTTTGCTGAAATTGTTGAAGTGTGTATTTTTATGGAAGAATATGAAAGGCCATTGTGAAGCATTTCTGCCAAGTATTCTAGTATCTGTGGGATGCTCATTACTGATGCATCCTGACCCTTGTTGGCATTCCAGATGTTGAATCTCTTCCATTTGGCTGAATAAGTTTTTCTGGTGGAAGGCCTCCATGCTTCCAGTAAGATCTCTTGAACTTTTTTGGAGAGAGAGAGATATAGGGAGAAGTCATGGAATCCTCCAAGCTGTCAGTTGCAATGTTTGCAGGTTGGGATGAACAGTCCTGTAATTGTGCTGAGTTATAAGCAGAGGCCATTGAGGCAGGAGCCACGGCTTGGTGCGAGTTATGCTCCTTAGTAATGGATACCAGTGCTGTCTTGGCCAGTCTGGAGCTATGAAAATGCCTTTCGGTTGTTCTGCTTTGATCTTCAGTAACACCTTGGTCATTAATGGTAGAGGTGGAAATGCATAGATTGTTAGAGAATTCCAGCTGAAGGAGAGAGCATCCATTCTCCAGGCTTGAGGATGGTGTGTCCTTGAGCAGAACTTCTTCAGATGATGATTGAGGTGTGAGGCAAAGAGATCTATGTCCAGCCTTCCCCATGCATGAGTTATTTGTGAAAAAATGTCTGGATGCAACATCCATTTGTGTGGGTCCATAATGTTTCTGCTTAGACTGTCCGCCAGAACATTGTCCTTGCCTGGGACAAACTGGGATTGCAACTGCATGTTCAGTTTCAGGGACTTTTCCCAAAGAGTCATTGTTAGTCTGCAGAGGGGGGTAAAAATGGGTGCCTCCCTGTTTGTTTATGTACCACATAACAGTGGTGTTGTCTGTCTTTATTAGCAGATGACCTTGCTGAAGAAATTTTCCGAAGGCCTCGATTGCATGAATCACTGCCAACATCTCTTTTTGATTGATGTGCAGATGCAATTCTCGGGGTGCCCATTGCCCTTGAATGCATCTGCCCTCCATGTGTGCCCCCCATCCATGATCTGAGGCATCTGTTGTAATGGTTTGGCTTGCTTGAGGTTTGTTGAAAGACATGCCTTTGTTTAGCTGGCTTGCTTGTGCCCACCACAAAAATTCCTTTTGTAGACATGGAATGAGTGGAATAATTGCTTCTAAGTTGTGGCTGTGTTGAGACCATAAACTTTTTAGGTACCATTGTAGTTTTCTCATGTGTAGTCTTGCCAGTGGAATCAGAAGAATGCAAGATGCCATGAAACCCAGGGCATGCAGGATTTTCCTTGCAGTCATCTGGGTGTGCTTTGCTAGGCTTTTGAAGTAATCTGGTAATTGCTCTTGTTTTTCTTCTGTGAGGAAAGCCATTTGTGAGTTTGTGTCCAGTTTGGCTCCTAGAAAAATTATTTGTTGGGATGGCAGTAGTCTTGATTTTTGAATGTTGACTGTGTATCCCAAAGCCTGTAGTAAGTGAATGACATAGTCCAAGTTTCTTATCAAGGCTTGCTTGCTGTCCGCTTGTATAAGGCAGTCGTCCAGGTAAGGGTATATTTGTATCCCCTGAAGTCTGCAATGTGCAATTACTGATGCCAGGCATTTCGTGAACACTCTGGGCGCAGTAGATAAGCCAAAAGGCAATGCTGAGAATTGATAATGCTCTGACCCTGCAAGAAATCTGAGGTATCTTCTGCAGCTGTGTCTGATTGGGACATGCAGGTATGCCTCCTTGAGGTCCAGAGTAACCAGCCAAGACCCCTTGCCCAGCATGGGAAGAAGTTGCTGTAACGTCAGCATTTTGAATTTTGGCACAATGAGAAAAGCGTTTAGAGCGGACAAGTCCAGTATAGGTCTCCATTGCTTTTCTTTTCTTGGAACAAGGAACAGTCTTGAGTAGAATCCTGGCCTTGTTCCTGAGGAGGAACCTTTTATTGCTTTGATTTGTAGCAGCTTTGAAACTTGCATGAGTGCCTCAGCCCTTTGATTTTGGCAGGTTGCATGCCTTGTCTTGTTGGTAAGGTATGGAAGTGGAACCTGTAACCTTTGTCTATTATGTCCAAATCCATTTGTCCTTTGTAAAACAAAATAAAGATAATTTTCCGCTAAAGGTGCTTCTCTTTGAGCCTGGTGTCAAAGTCAAGTCATTGTGATTGTCCCTGTGGAGCAGTAGAAGTCCCTGCACCACTTCTCTGATTAGTTGGTTGCATTGCCGCACACCTGTTTTCCCCTTTGAACTTGTCAGTGTCTGGAAAGGACCAATTCTTCAAGGCCAATTCCTACTAAACCTTGGTGGCTGAACCTGGAGGAAATCTTTGACTGTTTGTACTGATTTAGCCTTTTCCTCAATTGATTTCAACACACCCTGTGCATTAGCACCAAATAGCTTGTCTTTTCCAGAGGTGCATCTAGAAGCTTTACTTTAACATGATCTGGCAATGTCTGTTCTTTCAACCAAGCATGTCACGATGACGGCCCCTGTCATAGCTGCCCCACATGAAGCTTCCAATGCATCATAACCACACTGAAGAAAATGATTGCTAACCTGCTGAGTATTATGAACCAAATCCTGCAAGGCCTTTCTATCTAAAGGCTCAGGAGAGGCTAACTTTTTCTGCAAATCATCCATCAAGAAATCCTGATACTGAAACATATGAAAAAGACAGTTAAGTGCCCTCATGGCAAGGGTGGATGAGGTATAAACTTTTACCCCACCTCTCCAGGGACCTAGATTCCTGTCTGCGGGCAAAGGATTTTTGGCGTGAGTGGCCCACTCCTTTGGGCCCCTGAGAAATAGTTTCTAGATCAACAGAGTGGGCCTTAAAGAGATGTTTATGAGTTTCAGGAACCCTGTAATATCTGTCTGGCTTGACAGGAGCAGGAGGGAGAGAATCAGGAGAAGTACTGGAGTCTGAGAACACATCATCCAATACATCTAACACTGGGGGTATAGCTAAAGGCCTGTGCTGGGGTAACTTAAGGAAAGTCCGAAGCCTTTTCCTGGAGTCGGAGAAATCCTGGCCCTGCCACTGAAAATGCTCTGTCATGGAGTGGAGAATTTCCCCGAAAGAAATATCCTCAGGAGGAGAGGCAGAGGGAATGGATTCATCAGCATCAGAATCCTCGTAGGCTGGGAAGGATTCTTCCTGGGAATCTGAATGGCCTGACTCACCAGAGGCTTCATCTGAGGAAAGGGTATCTGCCTGCTCAACCCTAGGCCTTTTGTCTGAAGGCGGCTGAGAACCTCTGTCTGGATGAGCCTGAGAGCCCCTGATTAAAGAAATTAGATCTGCAGCTAAAGTCATGATCTGTTTATCAGAAGTGGGACCCTGTGAAAAAGATTTAGGAGGGTGAGACTTAGCCTGGCTGGCAGCCTTAGCACGTATGTAGGCCTTGATGGACATAGACACAGGAGGCCTAGCTGCCCCACGTGCTGGAGTAACTTTGTCCACCGGTATGGTGTCAGGCAAATCTTGGGCTTCGGTTTCAGGAGGAAAATCAACAACTGGCACCAGGGTAGCCTCCGGGACCGAAGTGTGCAGTAAAGCGGTGTCGTCGGCCTGGAGCGGTTGAATTACCGCCTCTGAAGAGACTGATGCACTCGCGGTAGGCTTTAGCATGGTGTCGGTGGAAGTCACGGGCCGCGAATGTTGGTCCCGGTCCTTCCGTTTTTTGGAAATATGTGCTGTCGGTAGTTCCGACGGCATGATATAGGAGTAATTTTCCCCAAAAAAGTCTTCAGCAAATTCTGCCCGGCGCCTAAGTGTGCACTTATTGAAGCAAGCACAGGCAGCACAGGCCGAGATGTCGTGGTCTGGGCCGAGGCAGGGAAGGCAGTAAGAATGGAAGTCCTTATGAGGTATTTGTTTACCACAAGACAAGCAATTATTAACTTTTGCAGTTTTATCTGACATCGGCTGAGGCAAGAAAAGGTTCCCCAATGGGGTACTTAGCTTTTTGATGACTTCGGATCTGAAAACACAGGAGCTGGCCGACCAGCACTTGCGAACTGCTTCTGCTTCGGGCACCGCGCGGAAAGAAAGACTGGAGAAGATGGCGTCGGCTGATGCTTTTATACCCCAGCCGCTCTGACGTTGGGGAAGAGGCGACATCAGCCGACGCCGGACCCAGACTTTGGAATCCGGCCGACCGAAGGGCTGCCTGAGGCAGGACAACTCATATGTCAGGACTGCAGTTGCATTCTTGAAGGACATCAATATATCTGTCAACCACTTGATTATAGTTACATTTGTGACCAATTTCCCCATTTTGTGATGTGTCAAGGAAGCCAAGAATTGACCTGTCTTCTAAGATGTTAGTTTTGGCCATGTATAAATGCCATTATCTATAAACATTTAATAAGCTCAGCAAATACTCCCTTTAACTGGAAAGTCTGGCAAAAATAATGGCAGGTCAATTTGGTTGGTTAATGCTGGATTTTGACACTGCCCTCAACAGGGTGGAAACATCGGTATATGTGAAGTATCCCTACCCATGTGGAAAATCAAGATGGGGACTTAGAATATAATGCTTGAAATTTTGATATTATCCAATGAAGTAAATGTAACTAAAGACAGTGTTCCAGGTAAAGAATTTTAGATTATATTTGACTGTAGTTTGAAATGAAGACTGTGTCAAAGTTTGCTGTACCAACTTTAAATCCCATGGTGGTTTGGGATCTTTGTAAGGAGGTCCAAGTACAAGAAAGCCATTAAAAAATGCTTTGCAAAGTTTAGAGGAAGCCAAAGAATTCTGAAAATCTACACAGAAATTCAAGAAAGGTTGCGAGTAGAAGTTACACAGTCGATAAACTAGCACCCCCTTAAAATAAACAGGCTAGAAATTTAAGGAAAGAATGTATCAGAGCTATGAATGGTTCTACCTGCCACTGCTCTACTCAATAAATAAAAAAATCTTCCCCATTAAATTTCTGTACAGATTCCTTGTATAGCACTGTTATGGAAGATAACAGAATGGAACAGATGGGCAAAAAAGAAAGCATAGTTTGCCTGGCTATCAATATAATGAGAAAAAACACTCCATCAGTTTTAGGCTAGAGACATGCGGATGAATCTTGCCTGTTAGGTGAGACAGAAGTTCTGTAGACAGATCTAAAAATTGAAGGAGAGTACAGAAAATAGAAGTCACAGGAAGGGAAGCTAGAGTGAGAATGGCTTGTTCTTCAGGTGGTTGCTTTATGAAGTAATCTTTATTAAGATGCATTAAGTGCCTATCACATTTTATATTCTTCCACTTTGCTGTTGTCACACAAGTTTAGTTTGCATAAACTGTTTCTTCCATTTAAATATGCAATTTCATTTGCCTGAAGTCTGTACTCCTGGCACAGAATGAAAGATTGTCCTTATGATAAGTGAATGAATGCATAAACAAACAAATAAATCAATAAACAAAGCACGTCCATCACTTTGTTGCTGAGATACAAGCTGTGAGGAAGTAAGATGGACCTGCTCAAGTTGACAGCTGCCACGTAGTTGACAGCTGCCACGTAGAACTTCCTCGGAAAAAGGACTACAATTACAAAGCAGTTGGAAGAAAATCACCCATTGCCACACCTTCAGTATATGTAAGTTGGCCTCCTCAAGGGACCAAATGCCCTGGACTGTATTCCCCAGGAACTGTCCACTCCATCCCATCTGAGAAGCATCCATGGTTACTGTGGCCTTGGGTAGAGAAAGAAAAAATGGCAGGCTAGCACAGTTATTTTGCCTGCATCCACCCAGAAAGATAACAATAACTCAGTTAGGCAAAGGTTATCTTTATCAACATAGGTAGAGAGGGTTTATCATTGTGCTAGTAGCATCTATTCTTGGTAAGGAAGCAGGACTGTTGCTGTTGACATGAACCCCAGAACTTGGGGAATCAATCCTGCTGTTACTTTGGTGCTACCAATTATTTTCTGAGCTAGTGTTTGTACTCTGTAAAGGGGTAGAGAGGCTAGGATAGAGACAGTGTTGAAAAATTGTTCCTATAAACTCTGAAGTGTAGGTTGATTAGAATTGTGACTTGTGTCTTTTTATATTTTGAGTGCTGTGATTTGTTTTCTTTACCTTGTGTTTTGCTTGTGTTCTGCTTGTGTTCTGCTTTTAACTGCATATTAAAACTTCAAAAGACACCACAGCTCTGTCTCTTGTGAGTCAAGCATAAATTTTCCCCACCCTGTCACTGTCCTGTTCTTAAATACCACTGTCTTTCCAGCTGCCTGGCTCTTATGTTAATTTGACCATATATCTCATTTCCTCTCTGCTTTCACTGGCTTGCGTGAGTAAGTACAAAATTATCATTGTGAAATCACTCCCCTTCAACTATTTCAATTTATTGGCCATTCTACTGTATTCCATAGTATCAGAATACAAAAGTGTGATCACCCCCTTTCAGTCTATCTTGCTGTTTTAAAAACAGTGACTCTCCACTAAAATTTAACTTTTTAGACAGGTAAAACTTAAGTTACCTACTTTCACATCTAACGTCTCTAGTGCACACTGCAGTGTTTAGGGTAAAACATTTTTTTCATCTTACCTTTAAGCATCCCTGTGACTAGCACTTGCTCTAATACCTGCTGGAAAGCACTAGGAAGCCTTAAACTGATACAAACACTCAACTCTCATTAATAAGGAGAAATTAGTCATAGGCACTAAACAGCCTATAATTGCAAAGTACCTTGCTAAAGTAAGGTAAAACAGCTCCAGCACTTTTAAAAAAGAGCACCAAACCATCCAAGGGTCAGCTTCCATTGATTTCTCCTGTCCACCTGGTGAATCTGGGCATACTGGGGCAATGCAGCAATTGCCTCATGTACACAGACAACCCTCTCCTCCTACCACCCAACACTACAACCTGTGAGAGATGCACTTACATAGCCAAACTGGAAGCAAAGCTCTCTCCATCAAAGATTGTGCTAGACAATCAAGTGGAGAAAGTTAACACCCGCACTACACCTCAAGCAACACATAGCCCTTCTAAACTCACACCACCAACAACCACACATAGCAACACTAAATCCACATATGCGGAGGCCCTTAACTGTAACCTGCCCAAGCAACAAGGACCTCCGATGCTGAAACGCAAACAAACACCAGTCACAAACAAAGTGTGTCATAGCTCACAACACTAGTGTGCCACCCAGCAACAGCCGCTAAGGCAAGACAACATACCTAACACTTCAGTCATAGGTTACTCTATAGTCAGGCATACTGATGTCCCACTCACCAGGCTGAACAAGGAGAAAATTACAGTGAGCTGCCTGTCGGGTGCCAAGATCCGCCACATAACTCATGCACTCCAGTCACTCCACAACAAGTACAAATATGAGACTGTCATTGTCCATGTTGGAGTGAATGACTTGAGACGTACCTCTCTGGACTACATGAAAAGAGACATGGAAGAGTGATCATGTCGCCCAGGCAGGGATGACCCTAGCCCTGAGCAGCATCATGCCTTCGCCCGGAATGTTACCACAATACAAGGACAAAATTATTGACTTCAACAATTGGCTAAGCTTCTGGTGTCATTCAAAGGGGATCCAGTATCTGTCTGCCTGGGACGACATGATCGACAGACCACGATGCTTTGCCAGAGATGGTCTGCACCTGTTGCCCCTGGGATTCAGGTTACTGGCTAAGATTCTTGTCACCCCTATAGTGCCTTTTTTAGACAAAGTTCAAAGGACAAAACCATCACCGTAACAGGTACAAGCATGCAAAATCTGAAGGTAATGCTACTCAATGCCAGACGTCTAAACCTCAAAATGCACTCTCTCGAGGCACTCCTAAAAATGGAGAACATCGATATCTGTGCAGTAACTGAAAGGTTCAAGGCTCCAGAGGGCACCCCTTCAATACCAGGCTACAATTCTTACCACACTTTTCGGACACCAAACCAGGCTCGAAACAATAAAGGTGGAGGAGTGCTCATATTCACCAAGGATATTCACACCACCAGGTTAGTTGCCCAACACAATGCGTCTGAAATTCTCTAGGTGCAACTAACACTAGGTAAGACTGCAATCCAAATTGTAGCTTGCTACAGATCCCCCACCATGCCACAAGACTCTCACTACACCTTTCTAAACATATGGGAAAATAGTAATATACAACCAAACACCCTAATACTGGGTGATTTCAACTACCCTGCCATTAACTGGGAAAACTACTCGTGTACCAACACCTTTCCCCAATGGTTCTTGGAATTCATAAATTCCAATGCCCTGGATCAACTAATCCATAGTCCCATCAGGGGCTCCAATATCCTAGACATGGTCATTACCAAATGGGAAATCGATGCTCCACACCTATGGTCACCCCCTCGCTTGTCAGGTCAAACCATAAGCTAATCACCCTTAACATCCACATCCCACCCCCACCCCCCAAGGAAACCTCCATAAAATACTTCTCCAAAGCCAACTTTATGCTACTCAAGACAGACGTGACAAACTTCACGACACCCATGCAGATGGGAACTAAAAGTTCGACTGCTGAATCCTATACTAAGGCACTGTACGAGCACATCCACTCATGTATGAATCGTGCCATCCAAAATAGAACCAAGATACTCTCCTCCAAAAAAAGGAAGCCAATCTGGTGGTCCCCTGCCATAAACAAACTTTACAACAAAAGGAAGAAACTTTTGCAGAAAAGAGGAAAATGCCAGGATGCAAAAAACTCCCTTACCAGCCTCAGTAAGAAGCTGAGATCCCTCAAAATCCTCCAAAGCTAGTTACGAAAATAAAATTGCCAAAGATTCCAAAGACAGCCACAAGGCATTCTATAACTATGTCAAGAATTTAAATGGCAATACTCAGATCTGCTCTGAGAATGGCATTAAATATACTGATCCCAAGGATATTGCCAATATCCTGGCAGATCGATTCAGTGCCAACTTCACGCTCCTCGCACCCCCTAAATGGCCCATCTCAATACCGGAAGATTGCCAAATTCCGGTAATAATGGCCACACAGGTAAAGAACGCACTCTCCAAAGCTAAGAATAAAGCATCCATGGGACCAGATGACATCCCAGGCTGTGTACTACATGAACTACAAAATGAACTGGCACCTCACCTAAGTGTCATGTTTAATCATACCCTCACCTCAGGCTTCATGTCCACTGAGTGGCGCACAGCTACAGTTATCCCACTCCACAAGGTGGGATCCACCTAGGATCCCGGGAACTACCGCCCCAGTCTGACAAGCCTGACCTGCAAGGCTATGGAACTTATAAACAAGGACATTGGCAACCTTAAAACACTGGACCCCACCCAGTTTGGATTTGTGAAGGGCCGATCTTGTCTCCTGAACCGGATTGACTTCTTCGAATCAGTCTCCAGAGCCGTGGACAAGGGTAAGGCAGTCCACACAACCTATCTGGACCTTGCCAAGGCCTTTGACACCATCCCCCACTCTGGAATCATAGATAAATTTACTAAGCTGGGCATTTAATCCCTACATCACTCGATGGGTTGCCAACTGGCTTACTGACAGAATCCACACTGTAAAAGTAGCTGACTCCAAATCCAGCTCCACACAAGTGGAGTACCTCAGGGTTCAGTCCTGGGATCTCTCTTGTTTGGAATCTACTTCTCTGAAGTACAGGCCAACAATAAGGGACTCTGGCTAACAAAGTTAGCAGAGGACTGCAAACTGGGAGCCATTACTGAATCCCCAAATGATGTGGATACTCTACAAAAGGGCCTTACAGAAACAGATGCTTGGTGCCAGAGCCATGGGCTCAAGCTCAACGCCAAGAAAATAGAAGTTATGTTCTTACCATAACGTTCCATGTTAGTTGTCTTCTTCTCGCCTTCTTCTTGCTGGATGGGTTCGGAGCCGACCTCGGCTCCGACTGCCACTCTAAAAAGCTCGAGAGTTGGTTCCACCGGCTCGAGGCTCCCCTTATATCCCACAATGCTAGGCATGAGTTACCTCAGATCTCGTTTGTAAGCTAGACCCAGCTTATATTAGTAACAGAATAACTATAAACAAAGTCCACCTCTATAAACCAGGGAGAAGAGAAGGGTGACCTACATCCTGATCCAGGACAATATGCACAGTAGCATATACCTAAAGTAAGAGGTGGTAGAAACAGAGGTCACAATCAACACTCCTCTAGGTCTGTCCAGGCCAGGGGGAAGGAGGTGGACGAAGAAGAAGGCGAGAAGAAGACAACTAACATGGAACGTTATGGTAAGAACATAACTTCTATATGTTAAGTTGTCTATCTCGCCTTCATTCTTGCTGGATGGGACCGCATCCCTAGCACCTTGTCCCGGGTGGCCTAACGGAACAGACTCTTGAGAACAGTGGAACCAAAGTTAGCTCTATGCCTAGAAGCTAAATCCAACTTATAATGAGAAATGAAAGTGTGAGGAGTAGCCCAAGTAGCCGCTGCACAAATGGTGTCAATAGGCAGTCTGTCTTGGAAGGCTATAGAAGTAGCCAAAGCTCTGGTGGAATGGGCTTTAGGTTTGTTAGGCAGCTTTTGGTGTCTAATTTCATAAACAAGGGAAATCAGAGATGTTAGCCATCTAGATAATGATACCTTTGAAACTGAAAGTCCCTTTCTGCCTTCTGCATAGGAGACAAACAGCTGGTCAGATTTTCTGAATTGTTTGGTTCTATCCAAATAGTACCTTAACTGACGATGAACATCTAGCCAATGCAATTTTTGTTCAGACCTATTGGAATATTCTGGAAAAACACAGGAGGTCAATGCTTTGATTTAGGTTAGACGCAAGGCTATCTTAGGCAAAAAGGACGGGTTGGTTCAGAAGATACCCTGTCCTTATGGAACAACAGATAAGGAGGTCGACAGCTGAGTGCATGAAGTTCTGAAACTCTTCTAGCTGAAGTAATAGCTACCAGAAAGAGAGTCTTCCATGATAGCAATTTTAAAGAACAGGAGGCTGCAGGTTCGAAGGGGAAGAATCAAAGAACTAAGAACTAAATTTAGGTCCCAAGGAGGAGGAGGATTTCTTATAGGAGGTCTGAGTAGAAAAACTCCTTTCAAAAAGGCTTTGCAAAGCTTGTGGGACATTATGGCAGACTCTGAAATACCCACATGAAAGTTAGAAATAGCTGCCAGTTGAACTTTAAGAGTAGAAGGAGATGAACCTGCATGGAAGAGTTCAGCTAGAAATTCAAGGACCATTTGGATGGAAGCAGTGAAAGGATCTATGTCCCTTCCTTGAGCCCAATAGGCGAAACGTTTCCACTTACTCAAATAAATCTTTCTAGTGGAAGATTTATGGAAGCTATCAAAATATCTCGAACAGAGTGAGATATTTGAGGAAGCCTGGCTAAGGTTGGAATTGGAGGAACCAAGCAGTGAGGTTCAAAGAGGGAAGGGAGCGATGAAACTGACCCGACTGATGGATCAAAAGATCTGGAACTAGGTCCAGATGCCAAGGTCGCTCCAACAGAAAATGATGCAGAAAGGGGAACCAAACCTGTCGAGGCCAGTAAGGAGCAATGAGGATCAACGAGGCCTTCTGAGCGATAGCTTTCTGTATCACTTGAGAGATTAGTGGGAAGGGGAAATGCATACAGAAGTCCCCGGGCCAAACTTGGACTAGAGCGTCTCTGCTGGGCTGGCCTGGTAAAGGGAATAGGGTGAAATAATCTCTGCACTTGCTGTTTTGGGGAGTAGCAAAAGGTCGCAGCAAGGCTGACCCCACTTGAGAAAAATTTCTCTCACAACAGAGTCTTTCAGAGACCACTCGTGAGGCATGAGGATAGCTCTGCTCAACTTGTCCGCGATTTGATTGGACTTCCCGGGGATGTGCATTGCTATCAGAAACCGCTGAGAAGAAATCGCCCATTGCCACAGTCTGAGTGCTTCTCGACACAGGGGGTAGGACCTGGTTCCGCCTTGTTTGTTGATATACCACACTACAGACATATTGTCCGTCTGGATTGCTATCGTTCCCAAGGGAAGAGAGTCTTGAAGGGCTTGCAACGCTAAAAGCACTGCTCTCATCTCTAGAACATTTATGTGCAAGTGGCATTCTTCTGGTTGCCATGTGCCCTGGACAGTTCTGCCCTGATAATGCCCCCCCCACCCGATCAGGGAGGCGTCCGTTGTCAGTGTAGCAACCGGAGGGGGAGGAACAAAGGGTCTTCCCAATAAGAGCTGAGGGGAAGACATCCACCACAGAAGATGATTCCTGCATGTTTGCGTGATCATAATGGTGTGGGACATCGGAAGTTGCTGGTATGACCATTGTGTGAAGAGCATCCATTGAAGGATTCTCATGTGGAATCTGGCTAATGGAAGCAAAGGTATGGCAGCCGCCATAATCCCCAATACTTTCAGAACTAACCTGGCTTTGACTCTGTTGCTGCTGAAGATGAGCGAGACCAGTTTTTGTATGTCTGTTATTCTCTGATCTGTTAGCCTCGCAGACATGTTGACTGTGTCTAGAATTGCGCCTATGAAGGTAATAACACGACAAGGCGACAAAACAGACTTTTCGCAATTTATTGAAATGCCTAAGTTTTGACAAGTGCGAAAGGTGTAGTCCCTGGCTGTGAGAAGAAGATGCTCGGTGGGAGCTGTAAGGAGCCAGTCGTCCAAATATGGAAACACCTGGAATCCTTGACGTCTCAGGTGAGAAGCTACCACTGCCATACATTTGGTAAACACCGGGGGCAGTGGTGAGTCCAAAGGGCAGGGCTCTGAATTGAAAATGACTGGTTCCCAGCCTGAAGCGGAGAAATCTTCTGGAGCGCCTGTTCATTTTATATGATAGCATCCTGAAGGTTTATGGAGCACATCCAGTTTTTCTTCCCAATAGGGGAAGTATGGACTGTAGCGTGACCATCGAAATCGTGTTTTCTTGACTGACTTGTTCAAGATACTGAGATCCAAAATTGGTCTCCAGTCCCCTGTTTTTGGAACTAAAAGAACCTGGAGTAGATTCCGGATCCTTTCTGGTCTGCTGGAACTGGTTGAATTGCTCTTTTGCAAGCAGTTTTGAAACTTCCAAAGCTGCAAGATCCCTTTGAGCGGGTGGAACATCTGGAAGGGATTTTTTTGATCGGTTTGGAATGCAAAGAAAGGGAATGGAATAGCCTTCGGAAATGATGGACTGTACCCACTTGTCTCGAGTTAGGGATAGCCAGGCTTCTGGGTACAGTGACAATCTTCCCCGACTGCCTCCGAAGGTGGACAGTCGGGCAACACCTCAGGGATGCTGAAAGGGCTTATCGGAGAAAGTTTCTCGATTGCCCTGGTTCTGCGGACCCCCCTGCCTCTAGGCGGCGTCTACCATTGTTGTTCCCCTCTGCCTCTGGCGGGAACCGACTCTGTCGTCAGGCGAAGTCCCTTGAGATTGTTTGGAACCACATTTTCCACTTTTCTGGCCCTTGGGGTAAGGCCTAGAAGGAGTAGAAAAATGGACTCCGGCAGAAAGAGTCTTGCCATCAGTCTCGCACCTAGTCAAGGTTTCTTTCACTTGAGGACCAAAAGAGATGATCCATCAAACGGGAAATTAGTGAACGACGTTTTAAAGGGATCCGCAAAGTTGCATAACCGCATCCAGGCATGCCTACGCAAGGCCACTCCTGTTCCTGCGGCCCTGCTCGCTCCATCAGCCGCATACGAAGGAGGCGCATGGAGGAGTTAGCTATGGAGTTCAGGGTAGCCAGCTGAGTGTTCATCTTGTCTTGAAAACCCGCAGCTGTAGGATCCTTCAACATATCACTCGCTTCTTTGATCAAGTCCCTTTGAAGACGAGTAAAATGGCATAGGTAGTTCAGCTTAACGCATTGCAAAGGTCGCTGACGAAAACATCCGCTTCCCGTACCTGTCCATGGACCTAGATTCCTTGTTAGGTGGATGGACAGGCACTGAAGGATCAGCTAGTTCCTTCTTAGTGGCAGCAGCAACCACCATAGCATCCACAGAAACTCCTTTTGTCAGAAACTGTTTATCTGCTGGTGCTGTAATGAATTTTGAGGGTCTCCTGGGAGTGGGGTCCACTGAATCAGGAGCCGCCCATGCCTTTGCTACCACCTGCATGAGGGGGTCAAGGGGAGACACCCAGGAGGTGGAAGGACGAGAGCCAAACGCCTCAAGGTACACAGATTCATCCTCCGAAGGGTTGAGGGCTGGCCAATTTCCCTCTGCTTAAGGATTTCTAGAATGTCTGCAAATGAGACATCTTCAGAAGGGGAACGGGGAACCCTCGAATCCTCTAAATCTGTGTCAGAGGTGACGGACTCAGGTGAGTCTATGTGTTTCCTCTTACACTTTCTCTTCCGAGGGGGCTCTTCTGCCAAATCAGGAGAGGCCTCGAAGAGGATGAGATCCCACAGGGGATTCCTGAGGAGCTGGCTCTCTGCGGTCCGGGATGAGGGAGTGAGTCGACTTGACCTGAGGCACCGAAGAGGGAGGGGCGGACAGAGCCGACTGTGGAGTAGAACCAGGTTCTAACACACTCCGCATGACCTCGAACGCACCCCTGTCAGGCAGAGCCAGAGGTCCCCGCCCGAAAGCTAAAACCTCCCTCGGCACCGACAGTGATGGCTCCGAGGCCGATGTCGCCGAACTCACCAGCGCGAAGCCCGAGAGGGAGAGCGGGTCGGACAAGGGTCCGATGCCACTCACCCCTCGAGCCGACGATGGAAGTCCGCCGAGATTCTTCTAAGGAAGAAATCGGAGCCGACGATGGAGCCGAAGACATTTGTATCGGCTCCGACGCTACCACAGTCTCGGTTCCGAAACGCCCCGGCTCCGAGCTCAACGGAGTCGGAGGAGGAACATAATGAGGGACAGGGTCAGGCATCGACTGATGAGTCGGGCTCTGAAGCATTTGGGCCAGTGCCTCGGACTTAAGAAGTCAACTCACTACCCTCTGAAGGTCATGGTCCGACAGCCTCGATGACCTAGAGGAGTGAGATCTATGGCTCCGTTCAGACAGCAGAGGAAATGCTGGAGCCGAATGAACGGAGCCAAGGGACGGTGACCTAGACCTCTTTCTAGATGTCGGTTCAAGGTCTGGTCGAACAGACACAGGAATTTCAATACCTCGGCTCCAGCCGGAGCCGAAACCACAGAAACTGTAGACTGAGACTCATCGGCTCCAGCCGGAGCCGATGTAGACGGAGGTTTCGTAGCCTTAGGTCTCGGCTCAGTAGCTGGAGCCGAGGACCTAGAAGCCTTGGAGGGCTTTCGAAGAGACAGTAAGGGAACCCTCAGGCTTGAGTAAACCTCTCAAAATCAGTTTGTTTTTTCTTTCCTGCAGGACCCTGGGGCTGAAGCCGTGGCATACAGCACAGGAGTCCTGCAGGTGCAAAGGTCCCAGGCAGTAGACACAAGAAGTGTGACCGTCTGTCAGAGACATTTTCTGACAGCACGAGTCACACTTCTTGAAGCCTGAGACCTTTGAGTCTTTAGACATTTTAGAAAAAAGTGTAATCACACACACCCAGTCAAACACACTGATTACACCCTATCCTATTTTAAACTCAAAAAATAAAACAAACTACCAAAGTTTTAAATTCTGAGAAAAAAACACACACACCACTAGGGGATGGAAGAAAAAAAAGGCCCAAAGGCCGAGGAAGAACTTATAAGTTCTTGTGGAAAAAATGGGATTTTAGAGAGAAAGGGGGAGAAAATCCACTAAACTAAGGGAAACAACTGTTAAGATTAAAACTAAAGGGGTTTAAGTATACTAAATTTTACTCCAAAGTTACTCACCAAGAAGCCGGTAGAAACCAAACACCTCGATCGCTGTAGCGGCAAACGAGATCTGAGGTAACTCACGCCTAGCATTGTGGGATATAAGGGGAGCCTCGAGCCGGTGGAACCAACTCTCGAGCTTTTAGAGTGGCCGAGTCGGAGCCGAGGTCGGCTCCAAACCCATCCAGCAAGAATGAAGGCGAGATGGACAACTTAACATTGTATAGTTATCCCCTTTGGGAATAAACATGTACCCGTGAATTACCACATATGTGGCAGTACACTAAACACTGAAAGTGTGATAAGAGACTTAGGGACACAGGTGGACAGTGGTCTCACCTTCAATAATCACATTGCCACAACAGTCAGGAAATCCTTCTATGTGGCACAGCTCATCACCAAGGGCTTTTCATCCAGAAAAAAGGAGGTCATTGTCCTACTGTACTCATCCCTTATTAGAGCCATTATAGAATACAGTGCCCCATTTGGTATGTACCTCTCAGGACATCTGCAACAACTGGAAAGGCTGCAGAAATATCTCACTAAAAGAATCACAGGCCTAAAGCAGTTGCCCTATGCTGACCGCCTTAAAAAACTCCAGCTATACTCTGTCACATATCATCTACTCCGAGGCAATCTCCACTTAACATAGAAGGCCATGTCAAACTCAGAGCTGCTGGACATGCTACACTTAGAAATCCCAATCCCTCAGAGCCACACGCTCCAGGGATCTAAACTTTGTCATCACAATAAACAAAACATGCTGGAGGGATAGGTTCCTGACCCAGAGACTCCCCAGACTCTGGAATAGACTGCCCGTACATGTCAAGCAGAGTGCCTCTTTGGCCCTCTTCAAAAGGAACCTTGATGATTAGATGGGAGAAAGGAAATTCACCCCAGGGATCACGTCAATCACTCTGCTAGACAGGGGACGAGGGAAGTAATTAGTGTGGGAAGAAATAGCCAGGGAATTGTTATGGCTAGGCTTGTACAGGCCCTAGGGCTAACAGCCTAGTACCAACCTATGAAATTGATGGATATCCCAAATTGTGGACAAGCCTACCACACAATCTCAAATTTGCACCCGTAAAAGATCGGTCAGAGTGTTAACAAGCCCATCATCGCAAAATGGAAACGTGCGGGATCCTTGCAAAGTTAAGTGAGATGCCAGCACTGACATACACTTGGTGAACACGCTGGGGTCTGAGGTTAGGCCAAACGTCTGGACTCTGAAATGGTAATGACTGGCTCCCAGCCCAAACTAACTATTTCCTGGATCGTTTATTCATTGTATGTGACTGACCTTCCTGAAGGTCAATCGATCTCATTCAAATGTCCTGCTCTGAAGGGGAAAATGGGATTGAACCAAGACTAATAAGGACTTAGTGTCCCGAACAGAACTGTTCAGCACACGCAAACTTAAAATCAATCACAGCATCCTATTTTATTTAGCACTAGAAGAATCTAGAGTCAGTTGCAGATTCTATTGGTCTAGAGGGAACTTTCGGATGACTCTAAGCTGCTCTCAGATAACAGGGGTGGAAGGGAAAAAGGGAATGATATAATCTCAGCAAAAGACTTTCTGCAAGGAAGCGGCCTTCATTATGATTAGCCATGCTTCCTGGTGTAGAGATAAGAGATTCTAGACTGTCTGCATAGGATGGCACTGAGGTCTCCAACAGAAGTATCTCTAGACCTTTGGAATTGTGGGAATCCTCTGCCACTGGGGGGGTTTCATTATTATTGCTCCTTCTTGTGCCTCGGAACAATCTACCTTTGCATGTGTCCTGTAAGGGACCCTGAGACTTACTGTAAGTGATACCTAGACCTTCTGATTGGTTACTGGGAAAAAAAAACATTGCAAGGACAAAAAAAGGGGAGCCCATGGCAGATAGGGTCTTTACATCCTTACCTGTGGGGCCAAACCAAAGAGAACTGTCAAAGGTAGCACTGACAAAAGATGACCCAAAAGACAACACAAAATCATCAAGGCTCATCCAGGCATGCCTCCTGATGGAAATGCCAGAACTCGCAGCCCTAGAGAAGCCTTCTGCAGTATACAAGATAAACCTCACGGACGAATAGGATATCATCAACAGGGCAGCCTGAGAGAGACTACTGAGGATGAGCATCAGCAATTTTGGTACTACAAAGCAAATTAGATAGTCCTTTAATAAAACCTGTTTGTAGCCTCTTAAAAGGTACTTTAGGATTGAATGGCTGTGAAGGTGGTACAAATGGATAGGATCCAATAATAGGTCCTGGGTACCATGTCAAAGAAAAGTAATGTAACCAGAAAAAAATGCCCCCCTGTTACTCAGAACTGGAGCTTTCAAGGAAGGAAGGACGGTAAAAGGTAGGGACCGAACCAAAAAACCTTTAGATCTGGTACTCCAGACCCACTCTGATCTGAGGGTATCTAAAAAGAAATGGTCAGGTATATCTAAAGAGTGAATGGAAGTACCTTTCCTTTATCCAGTTCCAAACATCTTGGGGGTACCACTAGCCGGGTAGGAAATGGGGGCAAATCAGACCTAGCAGACACAATCACAAATCCATGAAAAAACAGAATTGGTAAGATCCCCATCTGGCTTTCAGCCACAGAAAATTTCACATCACCTTATCCACATCCTGAAAAAATTGAGTGGGAAAGGAAAACAGGAAGGAAAATAATTAATTACCACAGGAACCGAGCCCATCAGATCAGAGTAGGTCTTAGGATCTGAAGGAGGTTCCAAAGGATTTTTGCATCTAAAGAGTTTGGATGTGAAATCTTTCAGATTCTGTGGAAAAAAATTGTCTGTCAGATCCAAAAGCTTGGGATCCAATGAAGAAGCAACAGCAAACCTATCAGATCTGAGGAAGATTTAGGACCCAAAGAAGCACTAGGGCTTTGGATTCAAAGTCTTTCTAATTTTTCTCTACAATTAAAAAGTTGTCTGTCGGAGCAGAAGGCTTAGGATGTGAAGGAGGTTCTAAAGGCTTTGGATTGGAACAGCTTGGATCTGAAATCTTTCAAATTCTCTGGAATAAGACTTGTGTTGGCTGGATCCAAGACTTAGGATCTGATGTAGAAGTAATAACCAAAACCTTTTGGATCCAATGAGAAATTAAAGAGGGGCTCTGGATTTGAAAAACTTCCTAGCTTCTCTGGAGTCAAACTGCATTTGTCAGATCCAAAAGCTTAGGATCTGAAGGAGGCTGAAAATGCTTTGGATCCAGACAGCTTGGATTCAAAATCATTACATGTCTCCATAATAAGACTTATGTCTGTTGGATCTGAAGGCTTAGGACCTAATGCAGACGTAACAAGCAGACCTGCCGGATCCAAGGAAAACTTAGGATCTGAAATGAGCACTAAAGGATGTTGGAGTTGTAATTATTGCCCTAAGATAAAAAAGATGTTTGTCGGATCTAAAAAAAACTTATGATCCAGTGAAAGGAGTCATGCCCGTCAGATCCAAGGAGGATTAAAGATCTGGAGGAGATCTTAGAGAGGTCAGATCTGAGGTGGCTGAATCCAAAGTCTTTCAAACTCTTTTTTTTTTTTCTTCTTTGTTTTATAATGAAGATGAAGCCAAATAATTTGAACACCTGGACTTCTTGAAGGGTCCTTGAATATCGAACTCCAGCAATGTTCTGAGAAAAAGGTAGTTAGCAACAAACCTTTCATTATTATTTCTTCTTTTGTTCAAATTCTGAAGAAAGTACAGTTTTGTACCTACCATAAATGTAGATGTTAGTGCGCGCATACAGCTGCAGTCATTACAGATGGATTATCCTGCCATCAGGCGGGTCCTCGGTCGGCCGAATTCCAAAGTCTAGGTCTGGCGTCGGTTGTCGTCGCTTCTTCCCGGACGTCAGTGCAGCAGGGGTATAAAAGAGGCAGCCGACGCCATTTTCTTCAGTTTTTCTTGCCCCAGATGTCAGGTGCCCCAGAAAGGAAGGCAATACATGCAAACATACATAAGTAGATAAATCAAAACAGTAGTTGCAAGCAAATACACCATAAAGGAATACCCCAAATAGGTTGTATGTTAAGGGTGTTTGTCATAAGCCCTGTTCTAAGAGGGGATGGAGGGAGGGTAACCTGGACTGCAGCTGTATGCGCACTCGAACATCTACATTTATGGTAGGTACAAAACTGTACTATGTTCATCGTGCATACAGCTGCAGTCATTACAGATGGGAAGAATCCCAAAGCTAAGTCAGGGTGGTAGGCACTAAGTGGAACTAGGAGGAGCGAGGATGCCCTGCAAGACTGCTGTGGCAAAACCCGCTCTAGATTTAGAGAATAGTGGAAGGTGATAGTGCTTGGAGAAAGTGCGCACTGAACTCCAAGTGGCTGCTTCCAAAAAGTACAGTTTTGTACCTACCATAAATGTAGATGTTCGAGGATTCCATTGCTGCAGTCCTGACTACTGGGTATAGTCCGCGTCCAGTCGGCCCGAATACCAGAGTATAAGGCTGACGTCGGTCATGGCGCCTTAGACTGACGTCAGTACGTCAGGGTACTAATGCGCATGACCGGCGTCATATCCTCAGTCTTTTCTTGCCCCAGATGTCAGAAGACCCCAAAAAGACAAGTCCCAAAAAACCTGCACCAAAAACATGTACAATATATACAACAATATATACAAAAATATAAGCATGTAAACTCACCTACACAACCACCCCTAAATACAGAGCGGAAGGAGGGAGGGTAAATTGGACTGCAGCAATGGAATCCTCGAACATCTACATTTATGGTAGGTACAAAACTGTACTATGTTCTTCGTCTTCCATTGCTGCAGTCCTGACTATTGGGTAGAATCCCAAAGCAGAGGTAAGGGAGGCTGGCAAATTATAAGGAAGTAGGAGCTGACAACATGCCTTGCAAAACAGCCGTGGCAAAACCAGCCCTAGACTTAGAGTAGATAGGAAGGTGATAATGCTTAGAGAAAGTATGCACTGAACTCCAAGTAGCTGCTTCCAAAATATCCTTAGTTGCCACCCCCCTTAGAAATGCTGTTGAAGTGGCAGTAGCCCTAGTGGAATGAGGCCTAATCCCAGCTGGAATTTCCTTGCCATGATGGGAATAACAAAATGCAATGCAAAAGCCAATCCACCTGGAAATAGTTTGTTTTGACACAGGCTTGCCCTGTGAACTCAAAGCAAAAGAAACAAACAACTGCTGTGACTGCCTAAAATCCTTAGTCCTGCTTAAATAATATCTCAATTGCCTGTGTACATCTAAAGTGTGCAAAATCTTTTCCCCTTTATTTTGGGGATCTGCATAAAAAGTAGGCAAATGAATAGTTTGGTTTAAAGCCACACTAGAAACCACCTTAGGCATAAAGGAAGGATTAGTGCGTAATGATACCCTATCCTTATGGAAAATCAAAAGGGCTCTACTGCCATAAGGGCCTGCAACTCAGACACCCTTCTTGCAGAAGTAATAGCCAACAGAAAAGCAGTCTTCCATGACAAGTATTTCAATTCAGCAGTAGCCAGAGGCTCAAAAGGTTGTAGAGTAAGTTTTCCAACACAAAATTGAGATCCCAAGCAGGAGTAGGAGCTCTACGTGGGGGTCTTATATTCTTTGCCCCTCTTAGAAACTGCTTGAACAAAGGATGCGAAAACAAAGGTGGGTCACAATCATAGTGAGCTGAAATTGCTGCAGCATGAATCTTAATGGAAGAGAAGGACAAACCTTTGTCCAATAACTCAGTAAGATATTGAAGAGCCACACTCAAATTAGGCTCAGAAATCTCCAAATTCTTTGCTGTACTCCAAAATAAAATCTCTTCCATTTTTCTGTACACCTTCCTTGTACTAGGTCTTCTAGCTTCCATAATCACATTTAAAACTTGTTGAGGAAGTTGAGACCTGCTGTGCTTCAACAGAGAATATGCCAGGCTGTTAGATGAAGAGAGTGAAGCTTGACATTGAGCAGATGACCGTCCTTCTGAGATAACAGATGAGGAATCAGAGGTAAAGGCCATGGAGGCTTCTTTACCAGACTCCGTAGTAGTGGATACCAGTGTTGCCGAGGCCAATCTGGAGCTATCAAAATCATCCTTGGCCTGTCTTGTCTGACCTTTAATAGTACCTTTGGAAGAAGAGGCAGAGGTGGAAAGGCATAGACATGAAGGTTTTTCCAACTGAAAGACAGAGCATCCACTTTCCAAGCTGTGTGATGAAACCCCTTTGTGCAATACTTTGGCAGCTGGTGGTTCAGTGGAGAAGCGAACAGATCTATGTCTGGAGTTCCCCATGACACTGTCAATTTCTGAAATACATGAAGATCCAGTTTCCACTCGTGGGGATCCATGATTTGTCTGCTTAACACATCTGCTAGGGAGTTCTGTGCTCCTGGCAGAAACCTTGCCTGAAGAGTTAGTTGCAAGCTTAACGCAGTCTCCCATAAAATCATTGCTTGCCTGCATAGAGGATAAGAATGTGTTCCCCCTTGCTTGTTGATGTACCACATGACAGTTGTGTTGTCTGTTAGAATCAACACCTGCCCTGGAAGAAGTAACTCCTTGAAAGCCATCAATGCAAACTGGACTGCTAACATCTCCTTCATGTTGATATGTAGATGCTGTAGTCTGGCAGGCCACTTGTCTTGTATCCACTTTCCATTTAGATGAGCTCCCCAAGCAATGTCCGAGGCATCTGTCGTTAAAATCTGACTCGCCTCTGGCCGGGTCACAGAGAGTCCCTTGTTTAGGTGACATTCCTGAGCCCACCACAAGAATTCCTTTTGAAGGCAAGGTATTATTTGAATGACAGTGTCCAAATCCTGGCAGTGCTGTGTCCATACATTTTGAGATACCATTGCAGCTTCCTCATATGCAGTTTGGCATTGGGAAGCACCAGAATACAAGATGCCATGAACCCTAATGCTTGAAGGACTGTCCTTGCAGTCAGCACGGACTGATGAGATAGTTGATGGAAGTAAAGTGACAGACTCTTTTGTTTGTCCGGGGTTAAAAGGCCATCTGGGCTGCTGTATTCAGTCTCACACCCAGAAAGCACATGTCTTGAGAGGGTACTAGACTGGACTTTATTTCGTTCACAGAATACCCTAGGCATCTTAGCACTGCTATGACATATTCCAGATGCTGTAGAAGATCTTCCTTTTCTTGAGCCAGAATCAGGCAGTCGTCCAAGTAAGGATAGATTTGAATTCCTTGAAGCCTGAAGTAAGCTATCACTGGAGCCAGAACCTTTGTGAATACTCTGGGCAGTAGATAAGCCAAAGGGCAATGCAGAGAACTGATAATGAAAATCTCCAGTTGAAACCAGATACTTCCTGCAACCTAGCCTTATAGGCACATGAAGGTAAGCTTCCTTGAGATCTAAAGTTACCATCCAGTGATCTTTGCCCAGCAGAGGTAAAAGCTGTTGTAACGTCAACATCTTGAACTTGGGAATGTCCAGATAAGTGTTGAGGATAGATAAATCCAAAATTGGTCTCCACGTGTTCCCCTTCTTTGGTACTAGGAACAGGCGAGAATAAAATCCTAAGCCCCTTTCTGATACAGGGACTGGCTGAATGGCCCCATCTGGAGTAACTGAAAACTTGCTTGTGAGCCTCTTTTCTTTGTGGAGGAGGAACGTCTGGCATGCCTTTGAAAGGGGCATTGTGTGGAAATAAAATCTGTAACCGTGATGAATGATATCCAACACCCATCTGTCTTGAGTAATTAAATCCCAATTTTCTTTGAAAAGAGACAGTCTTCCTCCCAAAGGAGCTGCCAGGCGAGAATCCACTGGCAGCTGAAAAGGCAGGTCATTGGGTCTGTTTACGAAAGGACTGACCCCTGCCCTCACCAGAAGTCTGAGCAGGTGAACTCCTGATCTAGGCCTAAAAGAACCTTGAGCCCTGCCCCTACCACGTCTAGACCTACCCTAGACTGGGAATCATAAGCAGGATATGTCCACCCCTTAGCAGGCCAATTTCTACTAAACTTGGAGGCTGCACCTGCAAAAATCTTTAACAGTCTGCATAGACTTAGCTTTGTCCTCCATTTTCTTTAAGACTGCTTCCACAGGCGGTCCAAACAACACATCAGACTGTAAAGGAGCATCCAAAATCCTTGTCTTAACATGCTCAGCTAAATTCTGATCCTTCAACCAGGCATGTCTGCGAAGAACAGAACTAGTAGCAGCCACCCTCGAGGAGGCCTGTACAGCATCAAAACCACACTGCAAAGAATGCTTACCCACTTGTTCAGACACATGAACCAAATCCAGCAACTCTTTACACTCAATACCTTCCGCCAAAGCATCCACCTTAGATTTCAATTGTGAAAGGAGATAATTTTGATATTTTAGCATGTGAAACTGACAATTCAAGCCCTCATGGCTAGAGTGGAAGAAGTATACACTTTCTTTCCCCACCTATCCAAAGCCCTTGCCTCTTTATCAGAGGGTACAGGATTTTTAACCACAGAAGCTTTAACACCTTTAGGCCCCTGAGAAACAGTTTCTGGGTCCGCCCTAGGACTCTTAAACAAATACTTATGAGCTTCGGGCACCCTATAATACCTATCAGGCTTAACAGGAGCAGGAGGCAAGGAGTCAGGGTTCAGGAAGCCTCTGCAAAACATCCTCCACCACATTCAACACAGGAGGAATAGCTAAGGGCCTATGCTGGGGTAAAACAAGAATTCCCTAAGCCTTTTCCTGGAATCAGAGTAATCCTGGCCTTCCCATTTAAAGTGCTCCCTCATGGAGTGTAGAGTCTCTGAAAATGAAAAATCCTCAGGAGGAGAAGCTGTAGGAGTGGAATCATCCACATCAGAATCAGAATAAGTAGGATACTCCTGTAAGTCTTCCACGAAGACTCTGAAGCCTGTGAACACTGTTCAAAACTATCAAACTCCTGTTCCACCCTAGGCCTCTTATCAGGCGGGGCATAGAACCTCTAATCATAGTAATCAAATCTTCTGCCATTTTAAGCATATGTTTCTTAGGCACAGAGCCGAAATGCTAGGAGAAGCCCCACAGAAGCTGAACTTGGCCTACCTCGAAAAGAAGCTTTGGCTACAGAAGGAGAGGCCCTAACTACCTTGGGAAGAGAGGGAAGAACAGTTACCTGAGAAGCCCCTCAGCCTGGCCTACCACCTGAGAGGGCACATCCTGTAACAATAAAGTTTCTGCCTGAGACTCCATGGAAACTCCTGGCAAAACCTCTGGCTCCACTGAGCCTTCTAAAGAACCGACGTCCGGGACTGCCGGTTCATCAACCCTAGGCTTCACTGTTTTGTCCTTGCGCTTCTTGGATGAAGCGGCGGAGCATCCGACGGCATATTATAATTGCAACGCTTCCCAAACACTAACCTGGCACAATCTAGCCTCCTCTTAATAGTGCGTTTGTTAAATCTAGCACAAGAACGGCAACCAACAACGTCGTGCTCAGGCCCTAAACAAGGTATACACAATGTATGATAATCCCTATGCGGTATCTGCTTCCCACAAGAAATACAGTTATTCACTTTTTCTGACATCCGGTTAAATACTGAGGCAAGAAAACCAAAATGTTCCCAACGGGTACTTAGCCAACTCTGTTTCGGTCTGAAACTCCGGTTTCGAAATATCTCAGAACGCCAACCTGCACTCGCAAAATTGCTTCTGCATCGGACCATGCGGCAAAAAGGCTGAGGATATGCCGCCGGTCATGCGCATTAGTACCCTGACGTACTGACGTCAGTCTAAGGCGCCATGACCGACGTCAGCCTTATACTCTGGTATTCGGGCCGACTGGACGCGGACTATACCCAATAGTCAGGACTGCAGCAATGGAAGACGAAGAACATTGTCCTTGGTAGGTACCCCCCTGAGGAAAGCTGCAGAGGTAGCTGTGGCCCTGGTGGAGTGGGATCTGATGCATGCAGGCAGTGTTTTTCCATGAAATGAGTAACAAAAGCGTATGCAGTGGGCTATCCATTTTGAAATTGTCTGTTTGGAAATATCCTTTCCTTGAGCACCTGTAGCATAGGACACAAAGAGTTGCTCGGATTTCCTGAATGGCTTTGTCCTGTCCAAATAATAACGAAGTTGTCTGTGAATGTCCAAGGAATGTAGTTGTCTTTCCCCTTTGTTTTGTGGATTTGGATAAAAGGTAGGTAAGTGGATAGTCTGATTCAAGGCTACAATGGATACTACCTTTGGCATAAAGGTAGGGTTGGTTCGTAAGGAAACTCTGTCCTGATGGAAAAAGATGAATGGTTGCACAGCCATGAGGGCCTGTAGCTCCGAAACCCTGCGTGCTGAGGTGATAGCCAGTAGAAAGGCGGTTTTCCATGACAAGTAATGTAGTTCTGTTGAAGAAGCTGGATCAAAGGGAGGAAGGGTCAGCTTTTCCAATACGAAGTTGAGGTCCCAAGCAGGGACTGGTGGTTTCCTTGGGGGTTTTATATTTTTTGCCCCTCTGAGGAACTGCCTTAAGAGAGGATGTGAGAATAAAGGAGGATCTGTGTTGTATTGTGCAGAAATGGCTGAAGCGTGGATCTTGATGGAGGAGAAGGAAAGTCCACTGTTCAACATCTCAGCTAGGTACTGTAAAATTTGAGGTATATGTATTACCCAAGGATTCTGGCCCTTTTCTTGATTCCAGGCACAAAATCGTTTCCATTTGGTGGAGTAGGCTTTTCTAGTAGAAGGTCTTCTGGCCTCCAAGATGACATCCTGCACCTCCTTGGAGAGAAGAGTCTGTTGTAAAATCAAGGAATTCTCCATGCAGCTAGATTTAGGGTTTTGAGCTGGCTGTGAAGGGTTTTGTAGTTGTGCTGGGACAACAGAAGAGGGACTAGAGGTAGGATCCATGATGGGGAATGTGTCAGGCTCTTCAGGAGTGGATACCAGTGTTGTCTTGGCCAGTCTGGAGCAATGAGAATTATTTGCGGCCTCTCTGCTCTGGCTTTTAACAGAACTCTGGGCAGCAGAGGAAGAGGCGGGAAGGCATAAACTGTCAATGTTGTCCAGTTGAAAGAGAGTGCGTCCATTTTCCAGGCCTGTGGATGATACGTCCTTGAACAAAATTTTTCCAACTGGTAATTTCTGTGGGTAGCAAAGAGATCTATGTCTGGCTGTCCCCATGCCTGAGTTATCTTTGCGAAAACTTGAGGATGCAACTTCCATTTGTGTGGATCTGTCATATTTCTAGTAAGTTGTCTGCCAGTGTGTTTTCCTTCCCTGGCAGGAATTGTGCCTGTAGTTGGATTTGCAATTCCAGAGCTGTGTTCCATACGGTCATGGCTTGCCTGCACAGGGGGTATGAATGAGTTCCCCCCTGTTTGTTTATGTACCACATCACTGTGGTGTTGTCTGTCCTTATCAATAGCTGGCCTGGATGCAGTAGGTATTTGAAGGTCATAATAGCATTTTGCACGGCTAGCATTTCCTTTTGGTTGATGTGTAGGTGCTTCTCTTTTTGGGACCATTTTCCCTGAATGCACTGATCTGTCATGTATGCTCCCCAGGCGTAGTCCGAGATGTCTGTTGTGATGATTTGATTTTCTTGAGGTACACAGAAAGGGAGACCTGTGTTTCTTTGGCATGCTTGAGCCCACCACAAAAATTCCTTTTGAAGGCATGGAATGAGTGGTATAATTGTTTCCAAGCTGTGGCTGTGTTGAGACCATAAGTTTTTTAGGTACCATTGAAGTTTCCTCATATGCAGCTTTGCACATGGGATTAGTAGGATGCAAGATGCCATAAATCCCAGAGCCTGCAGGACTTTCCTTGCAGTTAGCCTGGTGAAAGTTGCCATTTTGCTGAAGTATTGAGACAGTTGCACTTGTCTGTCTGGCGTGAGGTAGGCCATCTGGGTGGTTGTATTCAAGCTGGCACCCAGGAAAATTATTTGTTGAGAGGGTATTAGTTTTGATTCCTTTTTGTTGACTGTGTATCCCAGGAAGTTCAACAGTTTTACTACAAACGCCAGGTGCTGCAATAGTATGTCCTTGCTGTCCGCTTGGATCAGGCAGTCATCCAGATATGGGTAGATTTGTATTCCTTGTAGTCTGCAGAAGGCGATTACTGATGCCAGGCATTTCGTAAACACTCTGGGCGCAGTAGATAAGCCAAAGGGCAATGCAGAGAATTGGTAATGGGTTGAACCTGCAAGAAATCTGAGGTATCTTCTGCAATCTTGTCTGATAGGGACATGCAGGTATGCCTCCTTGAGGTCCAATGTTACCAGCCAAGACTCCTTTGCCCAGCATGGGAAGAAGTTGCTGTAATGTGAGCATCTTGAATTTTGGCACCTGTAGATATGTGTTTAGGATGGACAGGTCTAAGATAGGTCTCCAATCTTTGTCTTTCCTTGGTACCAGGAATAATCTGGATTAAAACCCTTGACCTTGTTCTTTTGCAGGTACCTCTTGAATCACTTTCATGTCCATGAGAGCGGAAATTTGTTTTTGTGCTTCTGCCCTTTGAGTTTGTGGCAGGTTTGGCATGCCTCTCATTTTCGGAAGGGTGTGAAAGTGGAACCTATAGCCACTGTCTATAATGTCCAGAATCCATTTGTCTTTTGTAACGATATGCCAATTTTTTGAAAATAATGCCAGTTTTCTGCCCAAAGGTGCTGCCATTAAAGTTTTGCTTGGCAGGTGTAGGGGGAAGTCATTGTGTCTGTTTTCTAAATGACTGTGATCTATCTTCTCCACCTCTTGGGGTTGGTGCTTGCCACTGTCTGGCTCTGAAAGATCCTTGAGGTTGCCCTCTACCCCTAGGGTGTCTGTATCTGCCCCTTTGAGGTCTGTCCGTGGCTGGAAAGGACCAATTTTTTGAAGGCCAGTTTCTGCTGAAACGTGGAGGTTGTACCTGCAGGAAATCCTTCACTGTTTGCATTGATTTTGCTTTTTCCTCCATTTTCTTTAGTACCTCCTCAGCTTTAACACCAAACAATACATCTTTTTGAAGAGGTGCATCTAATAATTTAGCTTTGACATGATCTGGTAAGGTTTGCTCTTTGAGCCAAGCATGCCTACGTATAACAGACCCTGTAACAGCAGCTCTACATGAGGCCTCTAAAGCATCAAAACCACACTGCAAGGTATGTTTACCCACTTGCTCTGCACTATGCAACAAATCCTGCAACTCTTTTAAATCTGGTTGTTCTGGTTGTGTCATTTTGCTTTTCAGCTGAGATATCAAAAACTGTTGATGCTTTAACATATGGAACTGACAGTTTAATGCCCTCATGGTTAAAGTGGCCGAGGTGTACGCCTTTTTCCCCCACCTTTCTAAAGCTCTGGAATCTCTCTCTGAAGGTAATGGGTTTTTAGCAGTAGAGGTCTTAATTCCCGTGGGACCCTGTGAAATAGTTTCTGGGTCAGCAGTATGGCTTTTATATAAAAACTGGTGAGAATCAGGGACCCGGTAATACCTGTCTGGTTTAACAGGAGCTGGAGGTAAAGAATCTGGATTAAGGCTGGCTTCTGTGTACACATCATCCAAAATATCTAAAACAGGAGGGATAGCCAGGGGCCTATGCTGGGGGAGCAAAAGAAATTCCCTGAGCCTTTTCTTGGAATCTGAGTAGTCTTGACCTTCCCAGTGAAAGTGTTCCCTCAATGTATGCAGGGTTTCCCCAAAAGAGTAGTCCTCTGGGGGGGAGACCGAGGGAATAGACTACTCAGCATCAGAGTCTTCGAAAGGTGAATAGGCGTAATCCTGGTCCTCAGAGTGTTCTGAGGTAATAGAAGCTTGATCTGAGGAAGGGTAGTCTTCCTCTAATCTGGGTCTTTTGTCAGAGGGGGGCTGAGAACCCCTGACAAGAGTAATCAGATCCTCAGCCATTTTAAGCATCTGCTTTTTAGGCATGTGGCCTTGAGAGGAGGTCTGGGGACCCTGTTTTTTGGTTTTCATGGCTGATTTAGATTTAGTGAAAGCTTTAATAGAGAAGGAGGAAGGCCTGAAGACACCTTGAGAAATGGCAGGCCTGTCTAAATTCTGAGTTTCCCCGCCAAGAGTGGCATCGGTATCTGCAGTAGGAATGGGAACCAAGGAGCCTGCGACCTCCGGTACTGAAGTCACCAGTAATGTAATGTCATCGGTACTCAGGGGCTGCGTAGGCTCCTCGCTGAGAACTGGAGAACCGGTAGTCGGCCTAAGCATGGTCTCAGTAGTTGGTGCGGATCTCTGAAGTCGGTCCTTATCTTTGCGTCTTTTGCTCAAAACTGGAGTCGGAGTATCTGACGACATGACAGATACCTGGTTGAAGGCTCCTGAGAGCACCCCAGCACTATCAGGTTTTACCTCTTATCATGCGTTCCGGCCCCAAAATCCGGACAATACCAAGAAAGGAGGGGGGGTATCCATATTCATCAAGGACACCCACACCTCAAGACTGGTGGCAACGCACGATGCATCGGAGACCATCCAGGTGCAATTAACCATAGGCAAGACTGCTCTGCAAATTGTAGCATGTTACAGGCCACCCTCACAAACTCAGGAACCTCACATGGCCTTCCTGAAAACACTAGAGGGGATAAATGTATCACCAAACACCATCATACTAGGTGACTTCAATTACCCTAATATAGACTGGGAACACTACTCAAGCCCAAACACCCTAGCCCAAAAGTTTCTGGAATTCATAAACTCAAATGCCATGGAACAACTAGTCACCATCCCCACAAGAGGAGAAAACATACTTGATCTCATCATCACGAACATGGGAGCACAATGTTCAACACCGGAAGTATACCCCTCACTGGTGAGATCAGATCACAAACTAATCTCGCTGGAGGTCACCCTCACCTGAAATAAAAAAGACCACAGTAAAGAACTTCTCGAAAGCCGACTTCACACTTCTAAAGACTAGTGTGGTCTCCTTTAAGGCCCTCGAGCAGTGAAAACAGTACTCAAGCCGCTGAATCACTTACAAATGCCTTCTACCAGCACCTGCAGGACTGCATGGATAAGGCAATCCCAAGCAAAACAAAGACTCTTTGTACCAAAGGCAAGCGTCCAGTCTGGTGGACCCCAGCCATAAACAAACTCTACAACAAAAGGAGGAAGCTACTACAAGATAGAGCAAAATCCTTAAAAGGTAAGACACCCTTGATCACTATAAGTAAAAAACTAAGAGCTCTCATAAAATCATCCAAAGCAAATTTTGAGAGGAAAATAGCTAAAGACTCAAAAGACAATCATAAGACCTTCTTTAGCTATGTTAGAAACCTGGGAGGAAACTCCCAGATATGCTCAGAACTAGTTCAAAATGATGTGAAGATTACTGATCCTACAGACATTGCCAACATACTGGCTGACAGGTTCAGTGCAAACTCCCCCCCCAAAGGAGAGATATCTATACCAGCGATTGCAGCCCCCAAACATCTCCAGCCCAAGTGAGAACTGCTCTCTCCAAAGCAAAAACACAGCATCCATGGGACCTGATGGTGTCCCCGGCTGTGTGCTCCACGAACTCAACGAGGAATTAAACCCACAGCTAGGACAGCTGTTTAATCATAGTCTTACCTCTGGATACGCACTCCAGGAGTGGCACTGCAACTGTGGTCCCACTTCACAAAGGCGGTGCCTCCACCGACCCTGGAAATTACCGCCCATTAGCTTGACGAGCCTTATCTGCAAAGCCATGGAGAGGATCATAATGGACCTCATAAATAAAGACATAGGGAATTTGCAGACTTTGGATCCATCCCAGTTTGGCTTTGTCAAAGGCAGATCATGCCTTCTAAACTTGGTTGACTTTTTGAAACAGTCACCAAAGCCATTGATGAGGAAGGGCAGTCCATACAGCCTACCTCGATCTGGCGAAGGCCTTGATACAATACCCCACTCGGGTATCATTGAAAAACTCATCAGCTTAAATGTTAACCCATACATCACAAGATGGGTTGCAAACTGACTGAGTGACAGAACCCACAGGGTCAGAGTTGCTGGTGCCATGTCAGACTCAAAGCCTGTCACAAGTGGTGTACCACAGGGCTCAGTCCTGGGCCCACTCTTGTTTGGCATCTACTTTTCCGAAGTACAAGCAAACACAGGAGAGTTATGGCTGACAAAGTTTGCAGATGACTGCAAACTGGGAGCCATAGTAGAAAACACATCTGACACAGATATCCTTCAGAAGGGTCTCACAGAAGCGGATAACTGGTGCCAGAGCCATGGCCTAAAGTTAAATGCCAAAAAATGCATAGTCATACCCTTCGGGAAAAACAAGGTTACCCCTAGCTACCAAATAGGTGGCAATCCACTGAGCACAGAAGACGTTACAAGGGACCTGGGGACCCAGGTTGATAATAGTCTGTCATTCGACACCCATGTAGCTAAAGTAGTTAGGAAGACCTTCTACATTGCCCACCTTATCATGAAGGGATTCTCATCTAGATCAAGGGAGGTCATAGTCTCCCTATACTCATCACTCATCAGACCAATGATTGAGTACAATGCCCCATTCGGAATGTATCTGACCCGACACTTGCAGCAGCTGGAAAGGCCACAAAAGTTCCTCACCAAAAGGATAAAGGGTCTCAAACATCTGTCCTATGCTGCCCGACTGAAAGAACTCCAGCTCTATTCAGTCGCACCGCTTGCTCAGAGGTGACCTTTGCCTAACATACAAGGCCATGTCAAACCCAGATTTGATGAATATGCTTCACCTCAAAAATCTAGATCCGTCAGAGCCACAAGGCGGAGACTTAAACCTCGACACGGCTATTAATAGGACGTGCTGGAGGGATAGATTCATCACCCAAAGACTCCCTATGCTGTGGAATAAAATCCCGGTATATGAGGCAGAGCACCTCGCTGGCCTTGTTCAAGAGAAATCTTGACCAATGGATGGGAGATCGCAGATATACCCCAGGGATTACCTCAGTGTCACTGCTCAACAGAGGCACAGCAAAATAATGGGTATAGTTCCCCATACTAAAGGGGTGGCGTAAGCCACAAAACTATGGGCTAGGCTTGTAAATGCCCTCGGGCAGATAGCCTAGTATGAACCTATGAACCTATGATATAATTAAATTTTTTGCCAAAATAATGAAGGGCGAACTCCGCCCAGCGCTTAATAGTGCGCTTGTTGAATCTAGCACAAAAACGGCAGGCCGAGACGTTGTGTTCTGGGCCTAAGCAAGGTATACAGAAAGAGTGGAAATCCTTATGCGGTATTTGCTTCCCACAAGAAATGCAATTATTAACTTTGTCTGACATCGGTCTGAGGCAAGAAAAGTTTCCCCAACGGGGTACTTATCTTTCAAGAAGACTTCAGCTGAAATACTTTCGTAAATCTCAGGAGCTGGCTGACCGGCACTTGCGAACTGCTTCTGCTTCGGGCACCGCGCGGCAAGAAAGACTGAAGAAAATGGCGTCGGCTGCCTCTTTTATACCCCTGCTGCACTGACGTCAGGGAAGAAGCCATGACAACTGACGCCGGACCTAGACTTTGGAATTTGGCCGACCGAGGACCCGCCTGATGGCAGGATAACCCATCTGTAATGACTGCAGCTGTATGCATGATGAACATCTGTGTGGTCCAATCCAACGATGGTTGGATCGGACATAGCTTTGGATGCAGTTTTTGTTCTTTCTTTTTGGTTCTGAAGAAGCATGGATTAGTGTAAGCCAAGAAGCTAGACTTTTTGACAGGTCTTTACATTTTATATGGAGGTTGAGCCCTAGCAATGGCTTCGGAAAAAAGAAGATAGCAGTAAAGCCTTTAACATCAGCTTATTCTTTCCTGTCCACAGAAACTTGCAATAAAAACTGCAGTCCTTAACAATATAAACCAAGGTTGTAGGAATGGAATTTACAACAAGTCTTGTATATTTAAAGGAAATGGTCTACAGTAATGAAATACTGACACCAGAATAGAAAATAAAGCTGTAAAATAAACTTGTCACAATAATGGAGAAAAACAGCTTTTAAAAGACAAAAAAGGTAAAGGGAAGGAGATTTTTCATAGATGCAAAGCAGAAAAGTCAATAAACTCAACTTCAAATTAAAACTGAAGAAATAGTAATTAATGAAAGTTAGAAAGTAAAGATAAGAAGAAATAACTTATTTTTCACAGAAAACTCAAGAGCTGAAGGTGCTCACATCTGAACTCTAAAGCGGCAAACAAGATCTGAGGGATGTTAAGGATGGTGCACTGTGGATAGGGAAAGAGCTCAAGAGTTTGTTGGTGGCCACAAGCTAGAATAACAGCAGAGTCTCATCAGAGTATCGGATCCGAACCCATACGTTAAGGAAGAATGAAAACCGCCATCATCAGATCATAAAATAAGTCTCCAAACTGCCGACAAATTTCCATAGTGTGTGAGTGCATGTGTGCGCACACTCTGATGGGCTGGCACCCAGTCCAGAATTCGTAGGTTCTCTGCCCTGCACTCACTCTGGCTGTCCCAAAGCAATGAAATAATTAACCAGCTAATAGGCAAATAAGATAAACAGAAAAGTACATAAACAGAGGTAATCGCAGAAGAAAATAAACAGATAAATACATAAACAAACATGAGTGCAAACATTTTTATGGTCAGGGAAACTATGCTTTGGTATATGTAACCAAAAACTTAAGCACAGTATAAAGTACTTCAAGTCACTTTTTGTCTGCCTTACTAGTTCTTTGAAGTGACAGCTGCCAGTCAAAGATAAACAAGCAGACCTGCTGGATCTCTTTAACAGCAAGACAATAGAATGGGACAGTCTGAAATTTGCCTAGGAAACAACTCTGAAAAGTTAAAAAGCTGCAACATACATACTTGTTATTGAAGATTATGTAAACATCCATGGAAATGCATTTTAGAAGTTCACAAGTTAGCACAAAATCAAACTAAATTCGGTGAAAAAGAAAAACAATGCCACTTTTAGAGGCAAACCCCCCCAGATTCACAGCTCTGAGACTGTAAATGAAAAAAAAAAAAAGTTAATTCATTACAGGCAAGCTCGCATATTACAGGGATGTGAACTGCACTGTCAGAACAAGAAAATGGACAGATAAACAAAGCCATGTCAGTATGGCAGGCCACGTCAAGCCATTTTGATGTATGACAAATTAAAATATATTATTTTATTTATTTATTTCAGTTTGATTACTGGGGAAGTCCACTGGGCCAAGAAGTGCCCATTTTCAGTGGAGGCCTGGGGAGAAAAGCTCCACAAGCAATACAATGAAACATGGTTACATAAAGTTAATGGTAAAATACAAGAGTAAAGATTCATGCAGTCCATTCATTCATGAAAAGCTCCAAAAGCAATACAATGAAACATGGTTACATAAAGTTAATGGTATAATACAAGAGTAAGATTCATGCAGTCAGGAAATACATTTACATAAAATATGCATAATGAGCAAGCATAATAAAGCAATACAGTGCAGAGAAAAATAACGATAATACATAGATGTGCAAAATTTTTTTTTATTTATTTTTTTTTTTTAACAGACTGAACAAAGTTGGAGTCAGGAGAAAGTCAGAAGAGTCAGGAAAAGCTTGGGGGTAGAGAAGGGCAGGAAATGGAGAGCTCAGGGAACGAGATCCCTGGAAATTATATCTGGTGAGAGCAGGAACATTTCCATTTGGATTACAGGTATTTGAAAAGTAGGGTCTTGAAGGATTCGGAGTTAGGTATTGTCCTAAGAGAAGGAGGGAGGGAGTTCCATTTTTTACCTAGAGAGAAGGAGAGTAGAAGTTGGCCGGCAGGACATTTGGGTTTGTGGATGGAGATAAGGTTTTGGTGTTCAGATCTCAGAGATCTGTTTGGGGTGTATGGTGGAAGAATGTTTATTAAGGCAGGGCATGAGTCTGGGTAGAATATTAGTTTGTGAGCGGTGGTTAGTTGGAGATAGTCTAAGTGGTTAGGAAGTTCAAGCCAATTTAGAGATTGAAGGGTAAGGCAGTGGTGAGTTGAGGTTTTGGATTTAGTTGCAAATTTAGAGATCTTATTATAGCAAGTTTCAAGTTTTGAGATATTGGAAGTAGACAGATTGGTTAGAAGAGGGGCTCCATAAAGAAGAGAGGGTAGAAGGTATGTAATTGCCAGGGTATGCCTAGAGGAGTTGGAAAGAAATTGGTTGTTTCCGTAGGGCATACCTAACTTTTGGTGGGTTTTCTTTATGTTTTGTTGAATGTGGAGAGAGAATTTTAGGTGTTCGTCTATGGTAATGCCGAGTAGTTTAGTGGAAGGCACTACTTCGATAGCAGTGTTGGTTTGGCTGAAGACTTTGAAGGAATCTTTGTCAAAGGATGAGGAAACTCTAGAAGGGGTGAAAATTAGAATTTTGGATTTATTAAAGTTGAGGGAGAGGTGGTTTTGGTGCATCCAGTTCTCTGTAGTGGAAAAGGCTATTTGTGTTTTAGTCTGGAGTTCAGTAATGTTAGAGGCAGCACAAACTAAGGTGGAGTCATCAGCGTATTGGATGACTGTGGTGTCAGGTATGACAGAGTGTAGATTACTTATAAAGATGTTGAAGAGCATGGGTCAGAGGATGGACCCCTGGGGAACACCGGTAGGTGTGGGCAAGAAGGAAGAGGTAGAGTTCATCCATCTCACAGCTTGAGATCTATCAGATAGGTAACTGGAGAACCAGGAAAGAGTATTTGGGGAGAGATTAAGGTTGGCGAGATGAAAGAGTAGGTGTGTATGGGAGATGGTGTCAAAGGCTTTAGAAAGATCTAGTAGTACTGTGGATACAAGGAGTCCAGAGTCTCGGGCTCGGTTGACTGTTTCAAGGAAGGACAGTAAGGCAGTAATGGTGCTGTGGCCGGGGCAGAAGCCATGTTGGGTGGATGTAAGTAGGTGATTCTGTGTTAGGAAAGGTAAAAGCTGGTGGTGGACACATTTTTCTAGGACTTTAGATATTGGAGAGAGTAGGGCGATGGGGCGGAAATTAGAGATAGTGGTGTTTTTACCTCCTTTGTGGAGAGGTAGGATGTAGGCTGAATGCCAGAGTTTGGGTACATATGACTCATTTAAGGATCTGTTTATCAGGATGCTAAATAGGGAGAGCAATACCTTCAGCTGCGCATTTGAGGAAGGAGGAGGGTATGTTGTCAGGGGCATTGGAGCATGGTTTGAGATTAGATAACAGCCTTTTTATGAAGCTGGTTGAAACTGGTTTGAACTGGAAATTCAAGAGACATTTATTAAGGTTACTGGGTGTTGAGGAGAGGATGTTAGGTGGATTATTGTTTGGGAATGTTTTGGTTAGATTAGCTATGGATTCTGTGAAGAAGGTGTTGAAGTGAGAACTCAATTCCTTGTCAGTTAAACTAGGGTCTGGGCAGGGATTATTCTTGGACCCTGGGTGGAGAAGGGAGTTAACTGATTTCCAAAATTGTTTTGGGTTCTTATTATTGTTAGACTGAAGTTTACTATAGTAGTTTTTTTGTCTAAAGTGATTAGTTTTTTTACTTGGTTGCGAAGTTGGGTATATTGGAGCAAGGAAGAAGGCAGTTTATTTTTCTGATAATGCTTCCAGGCTTTGTCTCTGTGATGCATGACTTGTTTAGTATCTTTTGTCAGCCAAGGAGCGGAGTTAAGTTTTGATTCGTTTGTTTCTTAGAGGGGCTAGGGAATTCAGAGTGTCTAGGAAAATAGTTGAAATGTTCTACATTTAATAATCTACATTCTATAATAAATAATCAATGATTATATTTTACAGAATACCTATATATATATATATATATATATATATATATATATATATACTTTATAATCCCAAAATTCTGAAATATCGAATTTCAGACTCTCGAGATCATAAAGCCAAAACCTGAAAATCCCGAAACCCCAGAAGCGTGAATTTCAAAATCACGAATCCTACACTAACCATACACCACACACATACATACAAACCTACACTACATAGAAGCAAGGGGGCAAGCCCCCCTTGCATCCCCCACACCCCCCCTACTTAAATATACTAACTCCAAGGTCGTACTACATAGATAAACGCATAAAAACACCACCACATACAAGCTACATTCCCCCTCGCGCGCACACATCACAGTAACAAAACACACTGACATACACTAAAGCCCCTAACCAAAACCCTTAAACATAAACACTTACCTGAACTTCCAGCTATCCATTCACAAAAGGCAACACCAGAAGCGCTAATTCAACATCTCCAGACTTCGGGATTTTGAAATTTGTGCTTCTGGGGTTTTGGAGTTTTGAGCTTTCGGTTTTATAATCTCGGGATTCTGAAATTCGATATTTCAGAATTTCAAAAAGTTGTAAGGGAATCAGATAGGAACATTTTATTTGATCTGAAAATCCTTACTAGTGCTCAAAAAATAAATAAGATTATGAGCACAACTGACACCAAAGCCAGAAATAAGCTGAAGACAGTCAGTCAAACAGTGAACAAGTTGCATTCAATTTGGAAGCAAGCACAAAGAAGCAGATGAAACTTTAATCCTTTTCTTGTACAAATGATTATTAACCTCTACAGATTTAACAAGAATAAGAAGATATTTATTAAGAAAGCCAGTCAGGAAAAAGAAAACACTGGTTTGTTTTAAAAAATGTTAGAAACAGACTAAGACAGGACTATAAAATCTTACTGCAGTGACTAAGAAGCAGACTGACGTGACCTAAACTAAAACCAAAGCAACAACTGGGCCTGGAGAAATATAGTTGAAGAATATTGAAGTTACTCATAATTCTGATCAAATATATACACAAGTCATGTCATACAAAAATGAACATAAACATCTAGAAATGTAAAACAGAAAAGTTAGATTGGAAAAAATGATCTGCTATGAAAAATACCTCTAATGTCCGAAAAACAGATGAAAATTAAGTTACAACTGGTACTGGAGTCCACAGCTGTTAAAAACAGGATAATGCAGAAGTGTTGTTATGCATTCAGGTAACTGAATAATGTATCTCTGACCAAAACACTCATTCAGGGACTTCATATGTCTGGTAAAACTCCTAGATGTTTAAACTTTTCCCTGTCTAGACCTATACAGTCCAAACTATCAATATAATGCCTTTCAAGAATCCAGAAATTAGAAAGAACTTTTTAAGAAAAAAAACATACCTGTCCATAACACATACATGGAAAGGTTCAAAGGAAATGGTTGAATAAGCTAGTTAGGTAGCAAAACACAGAATTGTGAC
Source organism: Protopterus annectens (assembly GCF_019279795.1). NCBI lineage: Eukaryota > Metazoa > Chordata > Ceratodontiformes > Protopteridae > Protopterus > Protopterus annectens. Next base: position 830,071,623 of record NC_056725.1, read on the forward strand.
CAGGGCAGTCAAGTAGCTGAACGACCAAAGAACTACAGCAATACACTAAAAAAAAAACATTAAAATACCTCATAACACCAAGTGGGCAGCCTCTGAGAGCTGACAGATGTGGCTACACTTGTGTGGAGTCCCTCAGGGATCAGTCCTTAGACCGCTCCTTTTTGGCATTTACTTCTTTGAAGTTAAGGCTGTCAGTGGTCTCTGGACTGCAAAATACGAACTGTCACTGAATCACACACCAACACAAAAGTTCTCCAGGAGGGGCTTACACAGACAAAACTGGTGTCACAGCCATGGACTACAACCAAATGCCAAGAAATGCATAATAGTATCCTTTGGGAAGTTATCCACCCCTGGTAACGATCATATTGACAACACACCCTTAGAGCTGACCCAGTAATCAGGGGCTTAGGGACAGAAATCTAGCCTTTGACCATCATGTGTCTACAGTAGTGAGGAAATCATTCTATGTTGCACAACTTATAAACAAAGGTATGGCATCTAAGTCCAAGGAAGTCATTGTTCCACTATATTCAGCAGTCATCAGACCTGTCATTGAGTACAATACCCCCTTTAGTATGTACCTAACCAAGGTATCCAACAATTGGAATGTCCACAGAGGTTCCTCAATAAAAGAATACAGGGAGCAAGTAAAATGTCCTATGCAGACCACCTCAAGGCCCTATCCCTGTATTCAGTCTTCGACAGGCTTTTGAGGGGATATCTATGCCTGGCTTACAAGGCATTGTCAGACCCCACTCTAATGGACCTCCTGCATATCCAAAAAACAAACAGCACCAGAATTTCCCTGTTCTAAAGACTTAAACCTTGCCTGTGATATAAATACCTGCTGGAGAGACAGGTATGTATCTTATAGGAATAGGCTTCCCCATCCATGTGAAGCAGAGTTCCTCTCTAACCTAATTCAAGTGCAACTTGGACAATTGGATGGAGAACAGGAAATTCATCCCTGTTTTGGCACCTGTGTCTCTAATTGGCACAGGCAACCTGTAAATGGTTCATCTCCCAGGCTTCTGCTTATAAATGTTTCATCTCCCAACCCCCTGCTTACACTTATCAAGGGTATCAGAACTTGTCAGAGATTTGGGATGCATGACTATGCTTAAAGAGGCCCTTGTGGTCATTAGACTAGTAAACACCTATGAACCTCTCAATCTCCGAGCATTACAAACAATAGGAGAGGGTCAGAAAGAGGAGCACACTCTTGTTTTTCACAATAGATCTTTATATAATAGACCCTATAGTGTTACAGGCAGAGAATCTTTGAATAGGTTTAGTTTATGTATTTAATAAAATATGTTCCCATGAACAGGTCTCGTTTTATGAGGAACATAAATCCTGTGTTGTCGCCAGTGGCCCTTATAAGCAAGGTCAGTTTGTAGATGCCCTAGGTCTCAGGAATATACCAAAGCCATTCTAGTCTGTGGGCACTGATGACTTGAAAAAGGCTCTAGGGCCATTAGCCTAGTAACCTCCTATGATCCTATTATCTATAAGGAACAAGGGTCAATCTGAGGGCCAAAATCATAGTGCTATGCCTATATCACAGCAGTGGAGATGTACTGTGCTGCAAAATATAACTTAAGAGACATTTTAGGTGCTAAGCTGCCAACGTTCTAAACCAGCCTTAGTTTTTTATTTTCTCTCCACTACAAAAACGCATGAATAAATATCTATTTTTGGTAGCTTGGGATCCAATGTTTTGCCAGCTTTTGTAATAATTCAACAGCTGTGACTAAGTACTAATATACTTCTGTGGAAATGTTCACTGAAATTGTGCCATATAACTTAACTGGAGACAGAATAACACAGACCATATTAGTTACCTGGCACCCATTTCTTCTTCATTAGGTACTCAATAACGTTCTGAGAAGCTTCCCCAAAGAGGGCTTCTCCACACAAAGAGGCAGGCAGGTTCTCTTTAACGGGTGTGATTTTACAGGTGAGACAAATAACTTGGCTCTAAGATCACAGTAGCACCATGGAAAATTATTTTACCTATGTTGTACAAAAACAAAAGTTATGCACTCACCATAACAATGCATCTGTATTATCTGTTTTTGTCCTTCAACCAATGAATTTCAGACCCAACCTCGGATCTGACTTCAGTAACTCTTCAGACTTTGGCTCTATAGCTCAAGCCCCTCCCCCTTACCCATAATCCTCTCTAAACCCCTTACATCATCAAATTGAGTTTTCTCCCTACCATTTAAATGTCTTAGAAAGGCATACAAGCATGAAGCAGTCCATCAAACTACAACCAAAACCTAAAGAGAAAGAAAAGAAAAATCTGGAACTTGCTTAGAGAGAGATCCTTAGGTCATACTAGGAGACAAAACTGAAAATTTCCACATGTGGAAGGCAGAATGGGAAGATTTAACCTTTGTCACACTGGATGTGATTGACTTATTCTCCAGCATTCCATACACTGAAGGTATGAATATGTTTGAAGAGGTAATATTTGAAGACACTGAGTTAAATCAAAAGGAGAAACTGGTATGTACTGGACTGATGGAATCGGTATTGAAGTACAATTTCATCTTTTTTAAAGGGGAATTTTACCAGCAGATCCAGGGTGTTGCGATGGGAGCAGCATGCACTCCCACTTATGCCAATCTTGTTCTAGCCAAATGGGAAGAGAAATATGTTTTGGGATTCCAATATGCAATGTGCTGGATGTTTTATAGGAGATTTTTAGATGACACAGTGATTTTATACTATGCACAAGTTGGAAGATTTTATGTATTACATAAACAATACTACTAATTTCTTAAGGTTTAGAGAAACTTGAATACCTTGATGTAGAAGTATATAAGAACCAGGACAGATTTGAGTTAAAGTTCTATAGAAAGCATACATTCTGCAGTTCTTTTTTACACTATAATAGTGCCCACCCGCCTCATTACAAGAGGAATATAGTGAAAGGCCAATACATACGAGGAAGCAGAATGACTTCCTCAGAAAAGGATTTTCAGCATGAAAGTGAATTATTACAATTTTTTTAAATTTTGAATAGGGATATCCCACTGAGTTGATAAGAGGGGTGAAGGCAAAATAAATGCGGGCAGAAGAGGAAAATTTAAGCCCATATTAGGAGAGAACACTAATGAAGTTGATACATGCAATGCTGCCTCTGAGCAGAACTTTGGAACGGCATCAGTATTGGAATTTAATGCCTTCTGCAGTTTAGCTGGAAAGGTTGTAAAAACTGAAAGGGAAAGGTTTGTTAATTTAACTGAATGACCTGGAAGGAGTATCTAGGGAACCCCTTAAAATTGTAAATAAAAATTTGCTTAATTTAAAGACTATTTTAGAAAACAACTGGAAAAGGAAGGAAGGAAGGGAATAGGAGAAGAAGAGGGACTTAATGTGGCCGTTGCTCCCAATGTGGAAATATAGCAAATACTGATCAGGTATTTATAGAAAGTAGGGATAGATTGAGGGCAAAGACTACTTCAACTGTGATTCATCTGGAATAGTGTACCTGGCTACCTGTATAGAATGAAGATCCTTCTATAAAGGAAAAACTGAGCGTAAGTTAAGGAGAAGGATCTATGAGCATAAATATGATATACAAAACACAAAAGAAACAAATGTTCTATACAAGCACACCAAGGTATGTGATAGAGCGAATTTCTAATTTTTTGTGGTGGAGCAAATAAAAAAGGAAGCAAGGGACGGACTGTGGGAAGAAAAAAATTAATACAAAGAATTGCGGTGACAAATCACTTTAGATGCTGGGATGCCCTCTGGTTTAAATGATAATGTTTCCATTGCCCTACAACTTAAAATGAGCATCTAAATTACGAATATCAAAAAGGAAGTTTCCTATTTGTGTGCATTCCCATTAAAAGTCACTAGAGGGAGTCATTAAGAAAGAAATACCAAAACGTTCACATAGTACTTTAAATACAAGCTTTAAAAATGTATATCTTTTAAAATTGTATTGTGTGATGTTGAATATTTAGTTGTATTTATTCATTAACTTAACCAAACAAATTAGTGTGGCTGTCCAAAATATAAACCAGTAATACAAAAAACAGGAGAGCCGCTGAGTAGTATGCAGTTACTGAAGATCTTCCAATTTAAACGAACGTGACACCGCCAATGTTCATAAACGCTTTTATTAAACAAAAACCACATGCGTTTTCGTCCCTTACTGCAGGACTTCATCAGATAAAATAACATAACAACTTACACCTTTTATATTATAATTAAAATGAATCAACCTATAAAATACTATCCCTTTACTTTAAATGAACCAACCAATTTCTTTACCTCATTAATATTAAATTCAGTTATACGAATGTGACTTTATACATAATTATATTATAAAATGAACCAAACTCATTTGTTTAATCTTGATGTGAATGAATTTTTTATATACTTCATATTAATTCTTTGGGAAAGTTTGCTATATGATTCTTAAAAATACGTATTTAAAAAAACCTTGTGTGCAACACTCTTAGAAGCACAGGAAGCGTTAATGAACATTGGCGATGTCACGTTCGTTTAAATTGGAAGATCTTCAGTAACTGCATACTACTCAGCGGCTCTCCTGTTTTTTGTATTACTTATTCATTAACTTAGTGATATGCAAGTTTTTTTAAGTGTGTTTTTAACATTTTACTTCACAAATGACAAGGCATGAGTTTAAGCTTTTTTAATTACATTTATTTATTAGCGTTGCTGATTGGATAATTTAAATATTAATTGATATAAATATGTATAGTTTGGGTTGAGTCTATATCTGATGGTCTGTTTTAAGTAGATGAAAACAGTGAGTTGGTGAAAGGCGTTTATGTGCCTTTATGTACTTTGATTTTAAACCTTGGAAGCTGCTTGTGTGAATTAAACTTGGATTTCTGCATCAAAGAACATTTGACTGCTGTATTTTCCTGTCAAGGATACTTGTTTGGAGTTTATGGTTCGTTTTTGTACCTTTGCTGACTTTTACTTGCTTTTGAAAAAGACTGATCCAATTTAGTCTTTAAAAAAAGAAAGAAATAACTGTTCAGATTTTCTGAAATCTTTAGTACTGCAGAGACAGAACCAGAGTTGTCTGTGTACATCCAACAAATGAAGCATACGTTCCCCTTTGTTAGAGAACCTGAGGAAGAACACTGGCACATTAATGGACTGAGTGCCAACTCTGAAGGTATAGAAAAGGGAGGTTAGTTCAGAGGAAAATTCTATCCTTATGAAAATAACTAGGTAAGGCTGCTGAGAAGATAATGCCTGGAGTTCTGACACTTGCCTAGCTGACATAATACCAAATAGAAAAATGTTTTTCCAAGATAAGAATTAAGTCCACCTTTGCAGAAGGTTCAGATGGGGCCAGCAACATAGTCCAAAGAAGCACTCACACCCCAAGGAGTAGTAGGGTGTGTTTAATGGGAGGTCTGAGTAAAATGGGAAATTTGAGGAATGTTTAACACAGTCTTAGGGAAGGATCATTCCTCCTTGGCCTCCCTATGTAGAAACGGGAAATTGTGACAACTTGTACCTTGAATGTAGAATAACTAGCTCCACTATGAAAAATGGATGCAAGGAAATGAAGAATAGCTGGAATAGGAGCCAAAAAGTTATTTGTCTCTCATGAGCCCAGATAGATAATCTTTTCCATTTGTTCTTATACGCCTTCCTAGTAGAGTCTGAAGATAAAAGTGCCGAAATAGAGAGGAAAGCCTGCACTGTCTAGCCATCACTGAAAGTAGAGAAACCATGTGGTTAGTTTCAGGAACTGTATGTCCAAATGGATGAGACAGTAGACCTGGAGAGGGATCCAGAACCCAGGGAGGGTGTACTACATGAGGTCACAGGAAGGGAAACAAGACTTGTAGAGGCAAGAATAAGGCAACAAGAATTACCTTTCTCTTCCACTGACATGCTTTCCATAGAAATTTTGGAATGAGGGGAGTAGGTGGAAATAAATAGAGAACAGAAGGGGGACCAATCATGAATCAGTCAGTCTCTCAGTGACTCCTCCACTGGAGGGATCAGGACAAAGTATCCACTGCACCTGGAACTGTGGGGGAAGATGAAGAGGTCGCAGCATGGTTGGCCCCACTGACAGGGAAACATCCCGAATCATAGCAGTCTCAAGTGAGCTGCAACCGCTTCCATGCACTTGGTGAAAACCTGGGGGGCTGTGGTGAGGCCAAAAGACAGGGCTTTGAACTGAAAGTGACTGGCTCCCAGCCAAAAGCAAAGGTACCTCATGGACTGCCCAATTATCTTGATGTGATAGTACGCATTGTGAGGATCTACTGAGCACATCCACTCATTCTTCCAAAACAGCAGGAGAATGGACTGAACAAGTAACCATCCAAAACTTCGAGTGTTTGACAAACTGGTTTAAGTGGCTTAGATCCAAGGTTAGTCTGAGGTCCCTGGTTTTCTTGGCACCAAAAAAAATCTTGAATAAATTTTGAACCCTTGCTGCTCTGGTGGGACCATTTGGATGACTTTTTTGCAAGCAGCTTTTCGATCCCTAAAGGCTGCTGTTTTTTGCTGACAGGGTGGCACATCAGGAATTTCTCTTGATTGCATAGAAGGAAGAAGGAAAATGGAAATGTTATTAGCCTCTGGAAATAATTTTCTGCACACATACATCTTTGGTGATGTATATCCTGGCTTCTGGGTGTAGAGATAAGTGCCCCCCCCCCGACTACCTCCACAGTGCAACAGTCAGGCAATCTTTCTGGAGAACTGAAAAAGCTTCTCAGAAAGGGACCCCTGAAGCCTTAGTTTTGCAGGTCTCCTCTGCTACATGGGCAACATCAGCTGTTAGAGTTCCCCCCCTCTGCTGTGATGGGATCTACCTCCATAGGAGTCCTGGGAAAACCCTTGAGATTTCCACAACCACATTCTTCTACCCTCTTTCTGGTTGTGTAAGAAGGTCCACTGAGGGGGTGGAACACCATATCCCTATGGCAGACATAGTTTTCCCATCCTCTTCACCCCTAGACAGGGTCTCTCACCTTGTGCCCAAATAAGGTAGAGCCATCTAATTGTGCACAGATGAAGGGCATATCAAAGGGCTCTGCAAAATCACAGAGGCATATCTATGCATGTCTCCTCACAGTAATGACTTAACTTGGCACTCTAGAAGCACCCTCTGTGGCATGGAAAATCAGCAGTATTGTGGTGTTTAATAAGGAATGTAGGGTGAGCAGTTGTGAAGAAATTGTCTTCTTGTCCTCTGCTGACGTGGATCAGAGAGGGAATTAGACAGTTCCTTGATCAAATCCCTTTGGAACCTCGTAGTGCATTTCAGACATTTCAGCAACCTCAAGGCAAAAGTCACTGAAGCATAAATTTGCTTCCCGAATTCCCAATGGACAGACAGCCTCTCTTTGATGAGTTCTTTTTCGTGGCGGCTACTACAACCATGGCATGCTCCAATGGGTACAATCCTTGGGAACAACTAAATACTTTTACAGCTTCCTAGGGATGGGCTCTGATATCGGGATCCTGCCATGCCTGGTGTGAAATGAGATCCACCATTTCATATGCCAAGGGGACCACCCAGGACATAGCATAGCCAGTTCCAAAAGCCTCGAGAAACACAGACTCCTCCTGGGAAGGTGCTTCAGAAGACTAACCATCTTTCTGTCTCAGAAGTTTAAGACTCTCTCCAAATGGGATATCCTCAAGGGGTAATCTGGTGACCCCTCCCCTTCATCAAAGTCAGTGTCCTCTGTTAAGGATTCCTGTGGGAAATAAATGTGCCTATTCTTACACTTGCCCTTCCGAGGACCTTCCCCAGTGGAGATGATCCAGGGAAAACTCGGAAGTCCGGGGAAGAGCCCTGGATGAGGACCGTCTTCAGGCTTGGCTTGACAGGCTGTTCCAGTTGGGCAGAATGAAAAGTCTCAGGACCCAGGGGAAACAGTTGTGCAGGAGGAACCATGGGGGGCAAGGATCTCCTGTCCACAGTGGTGGACAATGCTCTCCCCACTGCAATAAAAGCAGAAGTCATGAGTTAACCCAAAACCACCCTAGTACTAGCCAATGCCACCTAACTAGGCTGGTTCAGGGAATCCTCATGACCCTTTCTCAAATCAGAGGTTGGCGCCCAGCTACTCAGCACCAAAGCCCTAAGTGGCAGGGATGGCAATGACAACCTCAGTCAAACTCATACCCCCAGATCCAACATCGAAGGTAAAACTCAGAGATCTCTCCAACCCCAAAAGAATAAGTGACATCTGGATCACAAATGGTGTCGGGGCTGATGAAGTCTAATCCTTCAGAGATATTGGATCCGAGGTTCCCATGTGTCTGTGTCAGATCTGAAGTCAAAAAACAGGTCAGAGTAGGAGTCAGAACTTTGCTTGGGATGGAGCAAGGCTCACAGGTCCAGTGGGAGAGACAGCCTGAATGACTCCCAACTGAATTTGATTTTTGAAAAATCATCATTCTGCCCACATCTGCTTCAGTAAGACTCCTAGTAGGTCTGAGAAATGATGACATGGATGGAGTTCTAGAAGCCCAGGCAGATCCTGGAGAAAGCGATAGTGTAGCCTTGATGGTATTGGCTTCAGCAAGAACCTTGGGTGCCTACAGACAGGAGACTTCAAAGCAAAGGAGGTCGAATCCAAAGAAGGATCCGAAGGTTTAGAGACTTTTTCTGGTGCAGCCAATTCCAGAGTCAAAAGAGCGGAGTGGTTAGGGGAGCACTTCCTAAGCTGCTTAGACTTTTCCTTCTCTTTTCCTAATGAATTCCCTTTTGGGCTTCTCTGTCAGTTCCTTAATGGAAGAGGAAGCTCCAGAAGCTGCAGAAGAGGGAAAAGGCAGCAATCCCTTCAGTATCAACCTGTTTTTGTGCTCAAATAGCACCCTGCTGCACAGATTTCTACTCAGCATTCAGATGCCCAGCTCCAAGACAGTAGACACATTCAGTATGAGCATCTAATTCAGGAATTTTATGCCAGCAAGAGGAGCACTTCTTAAAGCCAATGAGCTTCTCAGATATGATTACCCACAGACAAAAAGACACAAAGATGAAAGGGAATGACCAATACCAACAATGATAACAATCAACAACTCTGTAATCCAGAGGAAAAATACCAGCAATGGTAAAAAAGAGCACTAGATATACAGTAGACAAGAAAAAGGGAAGAGCTAAGGCAGTGAAGGCACAAGGCCTACAAGGTGCAATACACCCATCACTATAAGTACAAAAAAAAAACTACACAGAATTCTGCAAATACTTTTTTAACTTAATATATCCAGGGCAGGACTGAAAAAGAAACAAGAGTAAGAAAAGTGAAAACAAGCACTTATCTAAGTTTAGACAGCTATGGGAAACCATGTCTTATACCTGGAAGTGGTAAATGAGATCATGGGTGATTAAGGGTTTAGAGAGGATTATGGTTAAGGGGAGGAGCTTGAGCTATGGAACCAAACTCTGAAAAGTGGCCAAAGTAGGATCCAAGGTCAGATCTGAAACCCATCAGTTGAGGAATGGACAAAAAAGACAACATCAGACCTTTAAATTCTATCTGTCAGCAAGTAACAATCTGTTTGACCTATTTTGACAGAGTATGCTTATACAGAATTGAACCCCACTCATGTGGGTGTTTGTGCAGGAATGGTATGCCTTCTTAAGAACTAAAGAACACGGTCTAGGTTCTTCGAGGCCACAAAAACAGAATGCATAAATATAGGCTTTAGTACAGGGAATAAAACAGAGATCGTTAACCTTCTTAATATACTAAATTGGGAGTTTATAGAGGCTAACAGCCAAGTACCAGAGGCTGTATTCTTCCAGACAGGACATTACAGTATGCACTCAAGTAGGTGGATGAAACAGGGATCTTCATCCTTTTGGACAGGATGCTAATAGTTGCTTTTTGAAAGAAAGCAAAGGAACTGCAGGCCATTCCTCATACACCTAATCATTTCTCAACAGCAATGGTCAATTTGGGGGCAGAGGATGAACAAGCAGGGAGAAATGCATCAATATCACTGTCCGCTTTAGAGAGGAAAAAAAGTACAACCTCCCCAACTCTTATGTCCCACAGGACTAATGATGGGGATGGGGAGGGAAACAATTCTCCTCACTCCAACACTCAGCAAGTTTTGTGTGTGTGTGTGTGTGTGTGTGTGTGTGTGTGTGTGTGTGTGTGTGTGTTTGGGGTATAGTGACCTAGGATTGTCATACTCCTCAGGTGTGAGAAGACAGCAGCAACAACTGAATGTTGGGTGGTGAGTAATGGACTCCCCCTAGATAAACTCATTGCATCCGAGTGACCTCCAGGTGCATCTGCAGTTAACTCCTACTGACATCTCTAGGCGTCAAATATTGTTTGTTCATATTTTCATCAATAATTCCAAAATCATGCTATGTACAATGTTTTAAATGATTTCATCTTAAAGCTTAGAGAATAGCAAACTCAACTGGATTAAAAATTTGACCTCTGTCTAGTGCAGGTAAATAGATATTAACTGTTGTCTTTATGATATTAATTTACATAGATATAAATTTCACATTTTTCTAAATATTTCAACAACGAAGTAACACAGACAGAACTCCCTAACCTCATATGAAAGCTCTCAGCCAGATGAATAAAATGCTGCTGACAGTACATGTGTGTAACCTGAGTGGTTGCTGAGCTACTGTAAGCTGTTTGCAAATATTACAAATGTAATAGTTACTGTGTTTACTGTGAATTATAAATTTCACTTTAAGACCTGGAACCTTATGAATACTGCCACTATACAAGCAGCTTGTGCTGAAGAGTTTACCATTTATATTTCTTTAATAATCCTTATGATTTCAGAGCTACGAACATTTGTTTGAAGTGTGAGGACATAATTTGATTCTGTGAAAAGGCTTAGGCTCTGCCCATTGGAAGTTACAGTGCAAACTTTGTGAGCTCCATTGGAGTGAATGAGTTAAATGAGATACACGAAGACTGCACTGACATCCATGCAGTTTATGGAGGCCCTTGCACTGAAATAAGACTACTTCACTGAAGATGTAATCTACACCTGATCAGTCAAATCCCATGCAGTGAACAAAAACACTCAGGTCTAATGTTATGGGAATGACGGTAGGTCCAGCAGGCTTGGAAGTATACATAAATTTCACAATAAAGGCATAAAAATGAGAGACTCAGAGAATAAATTTCCCTGAACTAAAATAGGAGTTAACAGTACCTTCTACAGGACACTTACCCAGCCTTTGTGCCAACCATGTGCTCCAATGCTGGACAGGCAAGGCATTAATCCTGATGTACATTTGCCAGGGAGGATCTCCTACCTCCTTACTGGCTGTCTACCAACCCGCGTCTTGACATCAATCCCTTATTACCTAACAGAAGGATTAACAGGATTGTGAAAGGGTGGAAGCCATGAAAATGGAAGACTATGGAAAAGACGTTGACCAATACCTCGCCTCCTGTTTCCTTATCTTTTGTCTGAGATCATGAAAGTAACTTTCCTGCTAATTTCTATGTTGGCTTTGGCATCAAACAAGGGATATTTCCTACAAACACAAACAAGGATCAAGATTCAAACTATGAAAAATAAAAAAGAACTGATAAAAACTGCACTAGACTTGCCCTCCTAGACCCAGTAGGGGACATTACAGCATACACATGCTGGTAGGTCTATGTCTATGTCCTGTACGCAGGACCCAGAAAGTGAAAGACCCAGGCTGAGGAGAAGCTTCTCAGGTGAGAGATCCCAGCAGTCACCTTCTTGCAGAAGCCTCCTGGATCCATCACTACCTCCTTTGAAAGGTGGGAAAGATACCATTACTAGTATTCAAAGACCCGTCCATGACAAAGACAAAAATAAGCAGCTATAAATGCTGGAAGTCATAATATAGTATTTATCATATGGATGATCTTCAGCAGTATTTCAGGAGTGCTATTTTTAACAGTACCACCTCTTGATAAGATTTTAGGATTACTTATGTCCTTAGTGACATTATTTCACAAATGCTTCACTTCACAGTTATCTACAATTTAATCAGCATTCCATACATTGGACTTGTGTACCAAGTACTAAAAGTTGTCACACTTCTTCTACAAAATGTACATTGAGACTAGATTTAAAACTATCCAAACTAATGTTCCCAAGATCCAACATTCCAACATTTGGGCTACAACAAAAGGAATACAATGAACAAAGCAAAAATATGCCAATACAATTCCACAAACAAACCTATCCAGTTAATATCATAAAGAGGATCACCACCCAAAATCGTTCTGTGACCAGCTCAACAGTACTTTCAAACATCAACATACTGTGTGTTTTGTTTGAATGATGTACCCTAAATGGATTATACATAATAACACTGGTCATGCAGTACTGGATTAAAAACTGAATCTGCTTGTGCCATTTACCTAAAAAAAGACATTCCAATGTCTGATAAGGTTCACACTAAAGTAGAACATGAAGGCTGCTTCCATGTACAGGAGACAGTTGAGACTACAACATGTGACACATTACCCCTATATTCTATTCCCTGAAGTACAAAAAGTTTGCAATGCATACACCAACCTATTAGTAATGTAGAACTCATAGGTTTCTACAAGCACTTACAAGCAAAGTCTCATGCACCTTATTAAGAGGCCATCAATGGTGTGCAGAATGCTTAGTAGCATCTCCTTATAGCGTGAAGTCCATTCCCAATATCAGGAGGGGTACTGCCCACTAATTGTAACACATAAAATAAATACCCCTAATAATTTATTGTTCCTGTTTTCTTATCACTCAGGACTACTGCGAATCTAGAGACCACTCCTTAACTTTCAAAAATACTTGATCTGTGCAGCTCTCTACTCACATTCCTCAGACTTCCTATTAGTTCAGTATCCTACTAAAGAAATGTCTATAGACTTCCAAAAATCCTATTTCCAAGTAGATGGCTTTACAAAGATCAACTTTGGCCCTCACTGCCATCATTAAACCAAACCACCACATGTTGAAATAGGTGCCAGAGTCTCTTATAACCCATGACTAAAACTCTCCACATACCACAACTACATCAGACATGGAATAAATCAACATGAAAGCATTCACATTTGTGTTTTCCGTTGTAGCCTTTCATAAGCACATGAGACTCAGTAGATTGGCTCTAGGATTTCCAATCTAGCCAAGGATCTTTTTAAAAAATTATACAATCAAATGTCATCTACAACGATAACTGTGGTTTGCAGATGATTTTATAAGGTACTAACATCTACTTCAATATTCATAACCATGCAGATTTGACTCTTGGGTGCCAGTTTGCTTTTGATTGAACTCTTAAAAGCTTCTTGCTTTAGTTTATAAGGGGTTTCTAGTCTGTGCATTAAGTGGAGTCTTCTTAAACTGGCAGTCTGAAAAGCTAAGTACATTTTAATCTTCCAAAATAAAATACACTTATTTCAAACTTTTTGCAACAAGAACGCAAAAAATACAAATAGAAAGGAAAACAATAAGTTGGAAACAAGTACACAAAACCAAAATTAACCTAGGAACATAGCATTATGACATGATCTCTATTAATCTCAACCTACATTAAAATACAGAAGAGATAATATGAAATGATGCTTGATTAAAAGGCCAAATAATAAAATCTCTGGATTCCTAAATAAAAGTCCAAGCAAACTCTGACAGAGAAGAACCTATTAAAGAATAAAACAAGTCTTACATGAATATATATATTTTTTTCAGGGGGGCAAATATTTTAAAACAAATAAAGCATTTCAAAGATTCTGCTAGTTTTATAGCCTGCAGTAGAAAGATTAGGCAGGTCAGTAAGGCAAAAAAGAAAATTAACACATGACAGACTGAGATGGCAAATAAGAAACTGGAACCGACATCAACAAACTTCAGCAATTTTAATACAAAATTAAGGCACATGTAGGAATGACAAGTCAAATGTCTGATTAACAAGAATTTAAACAATCTACAATGTGCAGAAATGTTCTAACCTGTTCTTGCAATAAAGACATAATATCTTCGATATCTTCATCTTCCAGGTTCTCTTGCGAACTTACTTCATAAAGTGGTGCTTCATCTGGGTACTTTTCAACATATGTGAACTGTAGTGTCAACTGTACAACTGACAGAAATAAGAGATAGAAGGGATTAGCATATTATCGAAAAACAAGCAGCGTCTCTCAACTTGTACAGCAAAACTGTACTTAGACATATTAAAATATGCATCTTCTATGCATTGCACTTTTAAACAATCACACTTAAAGGGATTTGTTCATAAAAATACCTTGCCACCACAGTAAATGGCACATGATGTACCGAACAGCATACCTGAAGTTGTTGTCTTCATTTGCTCTTCAACCGGCAGGACACGGATCTGAGACGTATCCGACTCAGCTGCATTTCTCCAGCATATGATCCGAGCTCCAAGCTCCTCCCCTACCCATAATTCCCCTGTCTCCTTCCTTCCCTCAGATCTCATTTGCCGAACTGGTTGCAAGCATTGTGGTCCACTACTTCAGGCTTCTTTTTCGTTAAGTGCATTTAAAATCTAAAATCCTATTCTCTTTCTCCATCTAAAATTGTCTTTCTATCTTTACCTTCCCCTACCTTTCATGTTTAGGAGTCTGTTTATAAAAAAAAAAAAAAAAACTCTTCTTACACTTGCTCTCTCTGCATCTCTAAGTGTGTTTTTCTGCTGGAGTTTTTCTCTGCCGATGATTATGTCCACTTATGGAACCCCAGTTTGGGTGACTCAGAGTGTGGCCATAAGCTTTCCCTGGTGGATGGCCACACTCTGTTCATTATTTGCTTAAGGGTCCCTCATCGTGATTCCTCCTGTTCGATCTGTGAGGGGTTCAATCCCCACACATTGATCGACAGGAGGAATAAGTTTATTCTCAACGGCCTTCCCCCCTTCTGCTTCTACCTCGGTCTCCACCCTGGGCGCTGGGACTCAACCTCCCGCTAAGAGGACAGAGGACTGAGAGAAGTGTAAGCACCATGACAGGTTGCAGAAGTGGTCCCCCTACCGCTCTCCTTCAGCTGAGCCACCAACTATGTCCAGATCAGCTACTGGCACTGGTTCTCCCAGACTCCGTTCTCCTTGTTTCTCCTCGGAGCCGTTCCCCAGTACTGGTATCACCTCATCGCTTCTCACGGCCGGTGTTGGTGGCCTCCTCCTCCAGATCCACCCACAGTCTTTCCAAAGCAGAGGTGGACAGGATGATATGGAGATTCATCCGCCTCAGATATAAATGGGAGTCTTGCTTGCCTGCTATTCCTCTTGAGCAGGGGGCATACAGTCCGCCTTCATCCCGATCACTCCTCCGATCCAACCCCTGGTTCCAAGTCCTCAGGTACGAAGACCCTCAGTGTTGAGCAGTCGGCGCCAATGGTACCTGGTACCTCAACACCAACCATTGCCTTGAGCAGGTCGGCTCCGATGAGCTAGAAGCTGCAGCCTCAGCATCAGATACAAGGGGGTGGTTTCAGCTCAGGGCTTTTCGGAACTGAACAATCCAACTGGAGCCTCGGTGCCTGGAGGTTTTGCTCCGGCTCCCCTGTTGATCCACAGGATTATGGACCCAACTGTGGCCCTGGCTCAAGGGGTGTGTTCTCCTTCTGCCTTTGACATGGTGGAGAGGGTACTCTCAATCCCATCAAGACCCTTGATGATCTCATCCTCAGAATCCATCCAGGCTTCCTCTGTTTCTCGTCCGGATTCCACCATACTGCCACCTCTGGGACAGCCTGCTGCCTCTCTGCCCCAGGGAGCTCCCACATGGGAACAGATGGACGGTTTCGAGTCCTCCCCAGAGACCCCCCCACCCTGGAGGTTCCTTGGAAATGCACATGTAAAAGGAGGCACTTAGTGAGAGACTCTGGCGGGGAATCTTTTGGTGAGGATACAGACATGGAGGAAGGGGAGGGTTCCCCCCAATCACCCCAGAGGATGTCTCATTTGAAGACATCATGGAGATCCTGCAGGGGTGGTCTGTCCAAAAACCCAACCCTGACGAGTCGGTGTTCCTGGAGGCGTTTGGCATAGAGCCTTCTACTTCCTGGGTGCCACCTCCTGCAATCCCTTGGTGGATCTTGTGACATCTCGGGTGTGGAAGGAGCCCGACACTGTGGAGCCAATCCCCAAATGCCCTGATAAGGTCATCAGCACCCCTTCTGACAAATCACACTGGACAAAGGGACCCCCCTCTGTCAATGCCATGGTAGTAGCAGCGGCCAACAAGAAGGAGCTCGCACAGGAGAGCTCCACGGTCCACCCTCTGGACTGAGTCGAGGACCTTGGACAATTTTGGGAAGCAGACCTATGCTTCAGCAACACTTTCTGTAAGTGCGCTGAACTACATGGCACACATTAGGCTTCAGCAGGACCTAGTGAAGGAGGTCGCGGAGTCTACTCTAGAGTCCATGTCAGTGGTGGATAGGAAGGTTTTCTCCTCTCAAATGGCCACCCTCACCTCCACTGCCAATACCTCTATGCGACTTCTCTCTCGCACTACTGACGGCGCCACCAGAGCTGCCAGAGCAGGCATTGGCATCAGGCATCATGCCTAGCTCCAAATTTGTACCTTCTCAGAGCCCTTCAAAGTGTGATTTACAAATGCCCCATACAATGGTTCTACCTACTTTGGAAAGGCAGTACTCGAAACTTTGGGTCCAGAGCGAGATGGACGTCTGCCGTCGGAATCAGGTTTTTAACCCCTCAACGATCCTTCTACAGGAATCAGCAGGGGCTTTGAAGAAGATGTGGTTCTGGAAGTCTCAGGGTTATTCCCAGGACACTTGGGACTCGCCTTCCCCCAGAGGCATAGGGGAATTCAACAGACCCCCACCTTCATGACAGAGGTGGCCCACGGAACCACAGGTCTCAGGATTCATTCTCGGACAGGCATGCACAGCAGCTCTGAAGGGTTGCCAGGTTGCTTGTCTCTGGAAGCAGTCAGGGGTCGACTCTCACTACTCCCAACAGCCTGGGAGTCTGTTATAGATGATCAATGGGTGTTGCAAATCATATCCAGAGGATATTCAAGCACCTTCCTTCAAAGGCCAGTTCTGGCCAAAACACCTCCCAGATGTTCCACTCGCACAAAGGGAGGCAGCAGCACAGGAAATTTCCAAGCTGCTAGAAAAATGAGTCATCAGGCCCGTCCCCCCAGACCAGTCTGGATTAGGCATCTATTCCAGGTTCTTTTAGTGCCAAAGAAAACAGAGGACTTGAGGCCAATTCTGGATCTCTCTACCCTGAACCTGTCATTTGCCAAAACGAAATTCTGGATGGTCACACTCCAATCTATACTGCCCTTCCTGCAGGAGAATGACTGGATGTGCTCAGTAGACCCTCAAGACGTGTACTATCACATTAAAATTGACAGACACTCTCGGAGGTTTCTAAGCTTCCGGATGGGGCCAATCATTACCAATTCAGAGCGCTACCCTATGGTCTCTCCACAGCCCCTAGGGTGTTCACCACAATGATGGCAGTGGTAGCAGCTCACCTGCGGCTGCAAGGTTTTCAGGTCTTCCCCTACCTGGACGATTTGGCTCCTTTCCGCCCCCTCCAGGCATCGACTCTACCAGGACAGGGATTTCCTTATCCAAGTAGCTCACCAGTTGGGCATCACCATAAATCTCAACATATCCCTGTTCGAACTGGTTCAAGTTCTGGACTTCATTGGAGCCCAGTTAGGCACCATTCAAACCAAGGTCTCCTTGACACTTGACAGACTTCAGTCTCTCAAACTTCATGTCTTGCACATTCTTCAAGTTCCATCTCCTCCAGCAGAGTTTGTTTTAAGGGCACTGGGGTCCATGGTGGCCATGATCACCCTCGTTTCCACAGCCCGGTTACACAAGGGTCTTCCAATGGATCCTGGTGGTCGAGTGGTCTTTTCTAGACCTACCATTGTCTCATCCTGTTCATCGCAAGCATGCAGAGATCCTCTACTCTGGTGGATTCAGTTTCCGGAGCTTCTTCTCTGTCGCCTGTTTATTCTTCCCTCCCCTCTGACCACGGATGCCTCCCTACTCGGGTGGGGTGGGGGGCACTGCATGGGAAGGACAGCCCAAGGCACGTGGTCTGCCCTGGAGATGAGGGTGGTGCTATTGGGGTTGCAAGCACTTCATGCCCATCTTCCCCTAGAGATGCTTGCCATCCAGACAGGCAATATATCTGTAGTCTGGTATATCAACAAATGAGGGGAGCCAGGTCTTACCCCCTTTGCCATGAAGTCATGAGATTGCGGGAGTGGACGATCTCCACCGGCGGTTTTCTGGTGGCAACACACATTCCGGGGTGGTCCAACATTTTAGCAGACAGGCTCAGCAGGTCTATCCTCATGTCTTGCGAGTGGTCTCTGAATCCTTCAGTAGCACAACAGATCTTTCTAAAGTGGGGTCAGCCTTACTGCAATCTCTTTGCCTCCCCTTCCATCGCAAAATGCAGCGAGTTTTTCACTCTGAACCTCCCTCTGGGGGAGTCCCCCAGAGACACTCTAGTTCATGCTTCGCCCTCCGGTTTTCTCTATGCTTATCCTCCACTTCCTCTAAGCTTATCCTTCACTTCCCCTATGTTTATCCTCCACTTCATCTTATACCAAAAAGTCATTCAGAAAGCAAAACGGCTGGGGAGCTCAGTCATCCTCATTGCCCCCTCATGGCATCACCAAGTATGGTTCCCTTCTCTGTGGTCTCATGAAGTGTGTCCTCTCTGGACGTTGGATCCGGTTCCAGATCTGATTTCACATCCCTCAGGGATTCCACACCAGATCTGGCCAGTCTGAAGCTCACTGCTTGGTTGCTCCAGTTCCCATGATGGCTAGGACTCGCTGACTATCTTCTACAGTTAAGAAGATTTTGGTAGGGGGTCATGGATCTTCCATGAGGAAGGTTGATTTGAGTAAGTGGAAGCGTTTCTCAATTTGGGCATCCCAACGGGATTTGAATCTCTTCACTGCTCCAGTTCCTGTTATCTTAGTTAGTTTCAGGCAGGCATTTTTCAACAGGGTGCCAGCTTCTCCACCATTAAAGTTCAGCTGGTGGCTATTTATTTCCACATAGGAGATATTTCGGTTCCCTATTACGCTGTCACAGATGCAGGTTGTCGAATGCGTCTGTTGAACAGTAAAGTGTGAAAAGGCAAAATAGCAAAGCGGCTGTTCAGTGAATTCTTTCCCTGGGAAAGAATTTGTTTGGACGCTTTCGCTACTTTACTTTTTCGGCACTGTAGTGCGATCTCGGAGTTGGTATATTTAAGTAGGGTGTGTGGGGGGGGCACAGCCCCCCACATTAAGTAATGTTTTACTGTTTTTTTTTTTCCTTTGGAACAGCAATTGTTTTCCATTGGAAAATAATCGCTGTTTTGAAGTTTTGACGTTGTAAGCTTTCGCTTATATGAGGTCGATTATCTGTCGTTCGCTCTTCTGACCGTGCAATATAATATAGACTCGATATTTCAGCTTCTCTAGCCTCTTCTAAGCTTTGTAAAGCTTTTCTGAAGGGTACCTTTCTTCTTAGGCCACCGATCAAGGACCCTACGCCTCCTTGGGACCTTACTTTGGTCCTTCAACCCTTGGTTTCTTCCCCCTTTCAACCTGCTGCTTCAGTGGATCTGCAGTTCCTGTCTTGGAAGACAGCCTTCCAGATTGCTACTACTTTAGCTAAATGAGTGCTGCAGCTCTAGGCCTTATCGATTAAGCCTCCTTACATGATCTTCCCTAAAGACACGGCAACTTTGCGCACTTATCCTTCCTTTCTTCCTAAACTGGCCTCAGAATCAATCAACAACCAGGTTATCAACCTCCCTGTCTTCTTTACAAATTTTCAGGATAGGGGAGAGTATAAATTGCTAGTAAACAAAAAGGCACTAAGGTAACATAACAGGTAACCTCACAAAACCTTTATTAATCCACAATTTGATGAATGAAGAAATAAAAAAACAGCAACTTGAACTGACTAAGCGTGTAGTCAGTTCAAGTTGCTGATTTTTTATTTCTTCATTCAGCAAATTGTGGATTAATAAAGGTTTTGTGAGGTTGCCTGTTATGTTACCTTAGTGCCTGTTTGTTTACTAGTTGTTTTACACTCTGAGTTCCTCCAGAGAGTATAAATTGCACCTGTTAGATATTCAGACAATTATGTTTTTAATTACACAGGACAAAGGCCTTCCGCAAGTTTGATCAACTTTTCATTTCCTATTCCAAGCCCTTTTTAAGGAAACTTGTGTCAAAAGTCACCACTGCTCATTGAATTTCTCAGTGTACACTTTGGGCATATTCAACCAAAGGACTGTCTCCGCCAGGTCAAGTGAAGGCGCATTCTACTAGGTCTATAGCTATGTCAGCTGTCTTTTGGTCCAGAGTTTCTTTGGATGACATTTGCTTGGCGGCTACCTGGGCATCTTCATATACTTTCATCTCCCATTACATGTTGGATCATCCCTCCAGAAGTACGGCATTTTTTGGCTCCACTGTGTTATGAAATATCCTCCGCTCCCAAGTGTTTGGTAGCTGGGGACTCTGTCCTACAGGTTGAAGAGAAAATGAAGACAACAACTTCAGATAAAGAGGTTATGTACTCATCATAACGTTCCATTTGAGCTGTTGCTCTTCAATTGTCTTCAACCGTCCTTCCCTCCTTCCTCCTGCCTTATATGGGCTGTGTGGTGGTCTGGTTGGAAAAGACATGGGCCTTTCTTTGTCATAAATTGTCATTCCTTATGATATCTGGGTTATTGTCCTAAGGGGTAATACATTGTGTCAGGTTGGGTTGCTATGGTGGGCAAAAAACTCAATCGGGGTGGGGGAAGGAGACAGGGGCATTATGGGTAGGGGAGGTGTTTGGAGCTCAGACCAGATGCTGGAGAAATGCGGCCGAGTCGGATCCATCCCGGACCAGTGTCCCACAGGATGAAGACAAATGAACAACTCCTCAGATGGAACGTTATGGTGAGTGCATAATATCTTTTTTTTGCTTCAAAGGCAACAGTTTTCGGCTGTTCCTTTCTTGATGAACATTTTTTTAAAATAATGCTTTCCTTGTGATGCGGTCACTGAGCCGAAGCCGTAAACTTTAACCTCAGTAACGTTAACTTACAGAAAGTGTGCAGTGCGTCCATACACTTTAATGGATGCATCGTCTCATATAAGCAAAGATGCGTCCATTAAAGTCTACTGACGTACCTTGTTATTCCTCCACTAACATCACTGCGGGTGATGCTAAATTTACATGGGTCATGGTTTAATAAAAAGGTTCACAAAGATTTTTTTTTTTTTAATTAAAAATGGCTCAAGTAAATAAGGAATGAAAGTAATACAAGTATTATGGTTCTTAACACATTAAATGTCAGGATGTACTGAGCAAATCGCTTTAGTGTAGCATCCCAAATGCATAAGTCTTTCCATTCTGCCACTTACAAAGATTTTATTTTTATCAGTTTGTGACTTGGTGAATATACAGTAAGAGGCTTAACCAATATTTATTCCCTGAAAACTAACTCAGCAGATGTTTCTCCACAATAACTACATTACAGCTAATAAAGATCATGCCAGCTTCTGCCTCAAAACTCAAGTGGAATGTCAATGGAAGGTGCACCACACTTTTACCAGTACAGTATAAAAATCTATTTTCAAAGTCAAAGACTGTTCCTCACATCACCCCAAATATAAAAGTGAAAGAAAAGAATAGAACAGTTCCCCAAGACAGGCTTTTTTTTTCCTTTGGCTCATCACCTCTTCCCATGACTTTCAATTTCCTGGTCAGTCAACTGGTATTATCAAATAAAAGATGGGAAAGTAAACCTACCCTTGTAAGGCTATCACACTGCACAGGTAGATTCTTATTTTAATTAATTTTCTTTTGTTATATTCTACCTGCTGCTCCTACCTTATCCAATACAATTTGTGAAGCACGCATACACTTCTTTTACAGATATTTGCCAGACTGCATCCCTCAGCCAAGGGTGTGTGTTCAACATTTATCCACACCCCACCAAAACAGATGACCACTGACCAGCTCAAGTTTGTCCCCCAGTCTCTGAAGGTCTTCCAGTACCTCAGCCATCAAATTAACCCAGGTCATCTGTATCATAGACAGATACTCTTGTGTGCATCATCAGAGCAGACAAAAGAATTAACTTGCTCAGGATCCTAGTATTATAAGTTGTGACCACAAGATGTAATGAAACATTATTTTCAAATTTAAACCATCACCACATCTTTAAAATCTGCAAAGTGACAACATGCAGATTAATAAGCAAACAATACAACAGGTCCTCCACTTGTCTACATGCTACAGAAAAGTACAGTTGTGTACACTTACATAAATGCAGATGTTCGAGTGCATTCATTGTTGCAAGTCCTGTATTGTGGGATTTCCTGCTGTGTAAGCCCTTGGCTGGCCAGACTACCAGAGTAAAAACCTCCCTCCTCCTTAGGATGGTGGACATCCTACCCAAAGTCAATACGCACGGGTATATAGGGAGTCAGCTGACACCATTATATCAGTTTAGGATGAACAATAAGCAAGGGTCTAAGACAAACTGAGCCAAACAGAAGGGACACCCAGGGGATCCACTGTCTTGGGAAGATGAGAGAAACAAACTACTATTGTAGGCAACGAGGGAATAAGGGAGGGAAAGAAGACTGCAACAGTGAATACACTTGAACATCTACATTTATGGTAAGTGTACATAACTGTGCAATGCTCTTCATGTTTCACTGTTAGTCCTGACTTGTGGGAGAATTCCCAAAGCTGAGATGAAGGTAGCAGGAAGATTATGGAGAGGAGAGGACACCTTGCAGGATGACAGTGGCAAATCCTGCTCTAAATGTGGAGAAGGCTGATAAATGGCACTGTTTGGTAAAAGTATGCACAGATGACTGGGTAGCAGCTTCCAAAATGTCTTTGGTAGGGACTCCATTTAGGAAGGCAGCAGAGGTAGCAGTGGCCCTAGCAGAATGAGTCCTGACAGCTACACGTGACTTTATTATGATGGCTGTAGCAAAAGGAAATAGTGAGATATCCACTTGTAAACCGTCTGTTTTGGAAACTGCCTTCCCTTCAGAGCCAGTGGCAAAGGATACACAGAGTTGGTCTGATTTTCTGAAAGATTTAGTTCTGTCACGACAGTAGCAGAGCTGTCTATGCACATCTAAGGAATGAAGGATTCTCTACCACTGGTTTTGTGGACTGGGGAAGAAGGTGGACAGGTGTATGGTTTAATTTAAGGATGTGCCCATGCCAACCTTGGGCATAAAGGATGGGTTAGTCCTGTGGGATACTCTGTCTGGGTGGAATATGAGAAATGGTTCCACTGCCATGACAGCTTGCAGCTCAGAGACCCTCCTAGCTGAGGTGAGAGCCAGTAAGAGGACAGTCTTCCAAGTTAAAAATTTTAGGTCAGCAGAAGCTGCCGGTTCAAAGGGGGGAGGGTCATATTTTCCAGAACAAAACTGAGATCCCATGGTGGTGAGATTATCTCCTGGTGTGTCTGATGTGGATCAATCCCCTAAGGAATTGTTTCAGCAGGAGGTGTGAAAAGATAGAAGAAAGAACAGACATGTGGGCTGAAATGGCAGAGGCGTGAATCTTAATGGAAGAAAAAGATAAGCCTCTGTCAACCATGGTAACCAGATAATCTAAAATGGCAGAGATATCCACTGAATTAGGATTAAGATCTTTCTGCTGGCACCAGATGGAGAATCTTTTCCACTTGGCCGAGTATTCCTAGCACTAGGCCTTCTGGCCTCTTTGAGAATGTCTTGAACTTGTTTGCTTAGGGCATGCTCAGAGGTGGATGCTGGGGGATTATCCAGGCTGAGAGTCAGAATCTGCAGGTTGGGATGTACAAACCTCCCCTTGTACTGAGTCAGAAGGTCCACTCTGTGAGGTAACTGCCAAGGATTTTTGTTGGTTAAACTTAGTAGCAGAGGATACCAGTGCTGCCTGGGCCAGTCTGGTGCTATCAAAATGACTCTTTGGGCTTTCTTCCTTAATTTTTAGGAGCACCCGAGGAAGAACAGGCAGGGTGGGGGGAAAAATGCAAAAAGGAAAAGATGTGTCCAAAGTATCTGTCTTCCAGGCTGTGAGCAGTTTGTTTCTGGAACAGAATCTTTTCAGGTCAGCATTTTCTTTGATGGCAAAGAAATCTATCTGTGGGATTCCCCATTTCTGGACTATGCTAAGAAATGCTTCCCGATGAAGATGCCATCTGTGGGGATCCATTAAGTGCTTGTTAAGGTGATCTGCTAGAGGGTTTTGAACCCCTAAAAGGTATTATGTCATAAGGTCCAACCCCAAAGAGTGAGACATCTCCCAAATCTGCACAGCTAGTAAACACAGAGGGTAAGAGTAAGTGCCTTCTTGTTTATGTACCACATGACAGTGGCGTCTGTTTTCACTAGGTCAGGACCTCTGGTTTACATTTTTCTTTGAAAGCTACTAGGCTATTCTGAACTGCCATCACTTCTTTCCAGTTAATGTGCTTGTCTCTGACCTGACTTTCCCATTTGCCTTGGGATTGAAGGTGTTGGAAATGAGCCCCCCCCCAGGCTGTCTTTGAAGCATCTGTGGTTACAGTTTGACCCTAAGGGGTGCACCAGAAGGGAGACCCAGGTTCTGGCATAAGCCTGTGCTCACTATGCAAATTCCTCCTTGAGACAAGGGATCAGCTGAATTTCAGTCACTAGGGATTGTGAGTGCTGGCACCACAAACTCCCGAGGTACCACAGGAGTTCTCTCATATGTAGCCTGGCCACAGGAATCATGAGGATACAAACTGCCATGTATCCTAATGCTCTGAGGAATTCCCTGACTGAGAGGCATCGTCTCTGCATGATGTTTTGGAAGTACAGTCAGAAAGGAGTCTTTTTCTGGAGAGAAAAGTCCTTTTGAAGAGAAGTATCCAGAAGAGCCCCAGAAAACTATCCTGGTGGATGGGTCAAGTGCTGGATTTGCATAGATTTATGGTGAACCCCAAGGAAGTGAGGAGGTTCTGAGTAAAGGCTAGATCCTTGAGGAGCTTTGACAGACTCGTGGCTTGAATAAGGCTGCCATCTAGATAAGGATAAATTTGGACCCCTCTTGTTCAGTAGTAGGCGATCAAAGGGGCTAAGCACTTTGTAAAAACCATGGGATCAGTAGACAAGCCAAACAGCGATGCAGAGAAGTGAAAGTGACTGGTACCTGCTCTGAAACGTAGAAAGCTTCTGCATAATTTCTCTATAGAAATGCGCAAGTCAGCATCCTTTAGATCCAGGGTGACCATTAAGGCCCGAAGAGCTAGCTGCTCCTAAACTCCAAAACCAGGAGCTAGGACAGCTGTTTAATCAGAGCCTTACCTCTGTCCACCGCATCTGATACGTGGCGTGAAGTGGCAGCACTTACCATCTCTACAAAGAAACCAATCCTCCACCCCACCCTGGAAATTACCGCCCATTAGCATTAGCACACAAGCCTTATCTGCAAAGCCCATGAGAGGAAATAAAATGGACCTTACAATAAAGGACATAGGAATTTGCAGTTTATTGGTTCCAACTCCAGTTTGGTTTTTGTCAAAGGCAGATCACTTTTTAAACTTTGGTGACTTTTTTCAAACAGTCACCAAAGCCATTGATGAGGAAAAGGCAGTCCATACAGCCTACCTCGACCCATGTAAGGTCTTCGATGAGCCTCACCCGTCCATCATTGAAATCAACCTAAACATCACAATAACCCATACATCATAAGATGGGTTGCAAACTGGCAAAACACACAGAACCCACAGGTCCATGTGTCTGGCTTCTGGTCTCACACAAAGCCTGTCACTAGTGAACCTAGTCCTAGCCCACCTAGTCTACTCTTCTCTCCTGGCATACAAGCAAAGCACAAGCAAAGGCACAGAGCTGAAGTGGAAGGGACAAAGTTTGCAGATGACTGCAACTGGGAAAAACACATCTGACACAGATATTCTCTAGAAGGGTCTCACAGAAACACAGAAAAACCGGCTGGTGCCAGAGCCAGTACCAAAGCTTAGAAAAAAAAATGCATATGCCCCTTTCAAACAACAAGGTTACTTACCCCTAGCTACATACAGGGTGGCCCAATTTGACAGAAGAAAGAAGAGCTGAATCTGGGGACCTGTGCTGATAGTAGTACGTCATTCGGACACATGACCTGCTAAAAAGTAGTTAGGGTAATCCTTCACATTGCCCACCTTATCATGAAGGGATTCCTCATCTAGATCAAGGTCATTGTCTCCCTCTACTCATCACTCAGACCACTGATTGAGTACAATGCCCCTATCTCTGATGTATCTGACCCCGGACACTTGCAGCAGCTGGAGAGGCCACAAAAGTCTCACCAAAAGGATAAAGGGTCTCAAAATTCAAAAATCTGCTCTATGCTGAAAGAACTCCAGCTACTATTCTGTAGTCAAGCAGCGCTTGTCTGTGAGGTGACCTTTTTGCCTAACATACATACAGTCAAACCCAGATTTGAAGAATATGCTTCACCAAAAATCTAGATCCATCAGAGCCACAAGGGCGGAAGCGAGAAACCCTCGACATAACCACAGTTAATAGGATCGCGGGCTGGAGGATAGATTCATCACCAAAGACTCTACATGCTGTGGAACAAACCCTGTATATGTGGGGAGCAGAGCACTGGCTGGCCTTGTTCAAGAGAAATCTTGACCAATGGATGGGAGATCGCAGATATACCCCTAGGATTACCTCAGTGTCACTGCTCGACAGAGGCACAGCAAAATAATGGGTATAGTTCCCCATACTAAAGGGGTGGCGTAAGCCACAAAACTATGGGCTAGGCTTGTAAATGCCCTTGGGCAGATAGCCTAGTATGAACCTATGAACCTATCATGGGTAAAAGCTTTTGAAGAGTCAACATTTTAAATGTTGGTACGAGCACGGACTGATTGAGGGTTGAGAGGCCTAGCATAGTGCCCCAGAAGCCTTACTTTCTGGGAAACAGAAAAAGCCTGGAATAGAGCCCCTTTTCTTGTTGGCTTTCTGGGACTGGTTCCACTGAGCCCCTATGAGCACAGATTGAGAATTTGAGAAAGGGCCTCTCTTGATTTTATGGAATATCTAGGAAACCTGAGTATTTTATTGGCTCTTTGAAAGTAAATCTGTACCCATTTGAGATAATATTCATAACTCACTTGTCTGAAGTGATGAGGGACCAATTTCTTTGAACAGGGATAGCCTTCTTCCTATCTTTTTGGGAGAGGGTGGGGGGCAAGGGGGAATGGGAGAGTCATTGCTGCTCTCTGCCAGGACCCTGTGGCCTAGAACTCCCATGCCTGGAGTTTTCTGAGGACAACTGCCTGGGCCTTTGTGATTGGTAATGCCTTTGAGTTATTTCCCTCGGAGTTTCCCTTGCCTGCTTTTTTGACTGAGAGGGAAAGGACCTGTTTTTAGTGGGAAAATTCCTACTAAACCTAGAAGGCAGAACTTGAGGAAGTCTTTAATAGTCTCCATAGAATTTGCTTGATCTTCCATCTTTTTGAGCACAGCCTCAGCTTTCGGCCCAAAGATGAAGTCTTTGTCCAGGGGTGCATCCAAAAGGTTGGACTCAACATGGTCTGGAAGGGTCTGCTCCCTAAGCCAAGCATGCCTTCAGATGACAGAACCAGAGACTGCAGCTCAGCTACAAGCCTCCATAGCATCATTGCCACAGTGTAAAGAGTGTCTAGCCACCTGGGAGCTAGAATGGCAAAGGTCCAACAATTCCTTGAAAATGTTCTTGAATCCTTTGCTTCATTTGATCTAAAATACTCTGTTGGTATTTGATCATATGAAACTGGCAGTTAAGGGTCCACACAGCTAGGGTTAGGGTAGCAGAAGTATAAACTTTTTTTACCAAACCTATCAAGAGCCATGCTTTCTTTGTCAGCAGGTAAAAAATTTTTTGAAGAGCTAGCCTCTTCTCCTTTGGACCCTGGAGTGACAACCTCTGGATCAGCAGAAGGATTCTTGAAGAAGTATTTATGCGAGTCCAGCACCCTGAAGAACCTGTCTGTTTTTTGAGGGGCTGGAAGAAAAGAATCTGGATTCAACGAAGAATACATAAAAACGTCCTTTACAACCCCCAATACAGGAGGGATAGTCAAAGATTTGTGTTCTGGGAAGCCAAGAAACTCCCTGACCCTCTTTTGATTGCGGGTATTACTGGGCTTCCAAATGGAGATTTTCCCCAAAGTTGATGTCTTCAGGAGGCAAAGCTGAAGCCAGATTCTCTTCAAAATCTGAATCTTCAAAGGAAGTACGGAAGGGTTCCTCCGCAGAGACAGATTCCTCCTGGTCAGAATCCTCATCAGAATCAGGAGGCTCAGAGAAAACTTCAGGGGAAGATTCCCTCTTCCTTTTCCATAGAGAAGACTCCAAACGGGGTTGCCTAGCTCTGACTACAGACATAAGATCTTCAGCTAACCTCACCAGGCCTTGCTGACATCCATGTGCATGAGAGCTGGCAGGTCTAGCATAGGAACTGAGGTAGAACCTTCTTAAAGGTAGCTTTGGCCTTGTGCCTAGGTATGTCTAAAATTCTGATGCCAGTCTCTCTAAGGATGAACTAATGCAGTCTGATGCTGCAAACGATGTCGCCGTTAAAAGATTGCTGGTCATAGACCGAGGTCTATTGAGTGGCCCTGGACCCGACCAACAAACTAAAAATCAAGGTCTGTGTAGAAGTTGAGGGACCCAACAGCATGTTGGACTCCGGACTGGTCTCAACAGAGGCATGCACCACCACTTCAATCGCAGAAGGTGGCTGGAAAAGCTCCTCGCTTTCCTCAGAGAATGAGTCTTAGGGGACTGGCAGACAGAGAATGACCGTCATCTGAGGCCCTAAGCTTGGATCCTTTTTCCTTATCCTTCTTACACTTAGCGAACTCAACCTCAGGACGACTGGCAGACACCTTCGGATGATGCAAAGTAGATGGGAGCCTAAGATGCCTAGCTAAGATCTCGGCCCTATGCCTGATAGTCCTAGAGTTGAAACAGGTACAGAAAGAACAATTAGGAACATAGTGATCAGGGCCTAAACAGGTGACACACAGCAAATGGATGTCTTGATCTACGATATGCTTACCACAGTGGTGACAATTGTTAACTTTATCTGACATGGGTTAAAGCAAGAAAAAGAGAGTTCCTCAATGGGGTATTTCGCTTTCAGATGCCTTGTCGCAGGTGCAGACAGACCAATGCACTGAAATACAGCTTTGGGATCCAACGGCAAGAAAAGACTGATGTTGTGGCATCGGCTGGTTCCCTATACACCTGAGCATACTGACGTCAGGTAGGACATCCACCAGCCTAAGCAGGAGGGAGATTTTTACTCTGGTAGTTGGGCCAGTCAAGGCCTTACTTGGCAGGAAATCCCACAAGTCAGGAATGCAATACTGAAATAAGAACATCTTTGAGCAAGTCACTTTATCAGACAGGTGTTCTTGGATCACGTCTGAAAACACACAGTTGTGCTAGGTAACAAAAAACTTTAACATTCAAATTCTGAAAGCCACAAATTCCACATTACAATGAGTAAAGCTAGCTGACTCTGGAGAGATATTTTACAAAACTATAACACACTGTTGTTTCAGACAGGGCACCAAGCTACTCACCAGTTCTTGAACTTCAATAAACCATCTAAAAAGAAACTCCCACACAGAGCTAAGCAAAACTCCTGGAACAGAAAGTAGTTTACAGGTAAGTATAATTAGTCTGCAGATCATTATAAGCCTAGACAATAACCCATAATCAAAACTTCTCTCCAGCCTCGAAGACGGCAATACAAGACAGACAGGGGAAACATTTGGAGGTGGCTCATCCACTTATTAGGTTTACCTTGAAGGTGACAAGGGTGTTACTCTGCTTGACATGCTGTGGAATTTTGTTCCAGCAGTGAGTGATATGTTGGGATATTAATCCATCCCTCTAATGTGTCTTCAGTTCAATTCAACTTTATTATCATATGTACTAGAGACAGTGTCACACAGTACAATGTAATTCATAAGTGTCTAGAAAGAGTCTGCAGTGTCTTATTTATCTGTTGATAAAAAATTAGTTCCACCTGTTCTGTGAAGGAAAAAGACAAAACAGGGTTGGGCTCTCATGACTCAACAGGTCAGACAGATACCCACAGAAGAGTATATAAGAAATTGAGTATACATAAAAGGCTGACAGTCTGGATAACTAAAAAAGATCTGCGGCCTCATAAATCTTGGCTAGGAACTTCTGAGGCATCTATATTTGAACGAGATGTTTAGACAAACACACCATAAGATGCATTAAATTCAATAATAAGTCTGATGAGATACTAGTAAAAGGAAAATAAGACTGGGTCTACAGGAGATGCCTTTGGAAATAGGATGAGCCAGACACAAGGCTTTTCAAATTACTAAACAGGTGTGTCATTTAGTTTTATTTTGAATCTGTTAAAATGGGGAAGAGCACTGATCCTGCTGGACCAATTTCAGTCCCAGCCCAGGGTTCATGACCGTCAAAAATTTAAAAGTTATGTATTTACCTCCTTACTTCCTTACTTAATTTTCTCTTTCTTAATGAATGGGTTCAGACCCTATTCTTGGAACTGACTCTGCCACTTTTTCACAGTCTTGGTTCCAACTCTCAAGCTCCTCCCTTTACCCATAATGCCCCTGACCACTGCTTTACCTCAGATCGAGTTTGCTGAGTCTTAGCTATGTATGAAAAAGTGCATATAATCATAACACTGAAAGGAAAGTACAGTTGTGTACACTTACCATAAATGTAGATGTTCGAGTGTATTCACTGTTGCAGTCATCATATTTGGGTTATCTGCCTGCAGGTAGCCCTCAGCTGGCCTGAATACCAGAGTCTTCGGATTTCTGCATCGGATGCTGTCGCTTCTTCCATGACGTCAGGTCGTCAGAGGTATAAAACATGCGGCCGACGACATTACATCAGTTTTTCTGGCCCCAGATGTCAGGTGCCCCCACAATAGGAAGCAATTATATGGTATGGTACACCCTCATCAGAAAGCAAATACACAAGAAAAAAAAAATATATATATATATATATATATATATATATATATATATATACACCAAACAAGAGGGAAAGGTAGAGCCAAGAGAAGTCAGGGGGCTGGAGAGAGGGTGACCAGGACTGCAACAGTGAATACACTCGAACATCTACATTTATGGTAAGTCTACACAACTGTACTATGTTCTTCGTGTTTCACTGTTGTAGTCATCACATTTGGGTTGATTCCCAAAGCTAAGGAAGGAAGGAGGTAGCTGAAGCGCATTTCGGCCAGCTATTAAGCCCTGCAAGACTGCTATGGCAAATCCAGCTCTGGATTTAGAAAAGATAGGCAGGTGGTAATGCTTGGTGAAGGTATGTACAGAGCTCCAGGTAGCGGCTTCCAGGATGTCCCTGGTAAGGACTCCTCAGAGAAATGCTGTAGAGGTAGATGCAGCCCTGGTGGAATGTAATCTTATCCCCTGTGGGGTAGGTTTTCCATGGTGCTTGTAGCAGAAATTAATGCAATGGGCAATCCATTTGGAAATGGTTTGCTTTGAAATGGCCTTCCCCTCTGCCCCTGCAGCAAAGCCAACTAGCAGCTGGTCAGATTTTCTGAGAGGCTTAGTCCTGTCCAAATAGAATCTAAATTGTCTGTGCACATCTAGAGAGTGCAGTATCCATTCCCCTTTGTTTTGTGGATTAGGGAAAAAAGTAGGCAAATGAATGGACTGGTTTAGGGCCACACTAGACACCACCTTGGGCATAAGGGAAGGATTAGTCCTTTGGGAAACCCTGTCTGCATGGAAGATAATGAACGGTTCCACTGCCATGAGGGCCTGTAATTCAGTCTGATTTCCAAGAAAGGAATTTCAACTCTGCTGTAGCATCTGGCTCAAAAGGGGGAAGAGTGAGTTTATCCAATACAAAGTTAAGGTCCCAGGCTGGAGAGGGAGCTCTCCTGGGGGGGGGTCTTAAATTATTGGTCCCTCTAAGGAATGTTTTTAGCAAGGGGTGAGAGAAGAGGGGTGGCTTAGTATTATAATGTGCTGAAATGGCAGATGCATGAATCTTAATTGACGAGAAGGATAGTCCCTTGTGGAGCATTTCTGTTTAGTACTCTAGAATATGAGGTAAGCTGGGTACCATTGTGCCCATCCCCTGAGCCTGGTTCCAGGAAAGTACAGTTATGTACACTTACCATAAATGTAGATGTTCGAGTGTATTGACTGTTACAGTCCTCACATATGGGTTATCCGACTCCCGGTAGGCCTCAGTCAGCCCGAATACCAGAGTCCTTGGTATATGATGTCGGCTGCCGCTGGTTGTAAAACTGATGTCAGTATGTCAGGTATAAAGGGAGGCAGCCAATGCCATTTCCTCAGTTTTTCTTGCCTTAACGGTCAGGAGCCCCCAAAAGAAGGCTAACCCAGGAATAGTAGCACCCTGAACACATGTCATACAGAAAATAAAGATTTATAGTCTGTGCCTTAGGAAAAAAGGGGAAATGGAGGGTGGGAAACCAGGACTGCCACAGTGAATACACTCGAACATCTACATTTATGGTAAGTGTACACAACTGTACTATGTTCTTTGTGTTTCACTGTTGCAGTCCTCACTTATGGATTGATTCCCAAAGCCCAGTAAGAAGACACAGGGGGAGGAAGGATCACAGATTAAGGGTTGGTAAGGAGGCCCTGCAAAACTGCAGGGGCAAAACCAGCCCTGGATTTAGAAAACAAAGGTAGATTGTAATGCTTTGTGAAAGTATGGACAGAAGACCAAGCAGCTGCTAAGAGAATGTCCTTAATAGGCACACCTCTCAGAAAGGCTGCAGAGGTAGAGACTGCTCTAGTAGAATGGGTCCTAATACCCTAAGGGGGAACCTTCCCATGCTGCAGGTAACAAAAGTGAATACAATGAGCAATCGATTTGGAGATGGTTTGTTTTGAAATAGCTTTACCCTGTGCCCCAGGAGCAAAACTAACCAATAACTGTTCAGATTTTTTAAAGGATTTAGTCCTAAGTAAAATCTCAGCTGTCTATGCACATCAAGAGAGTGCAGAATCTTTTCCCCTTTATTTTGGGGTTTATTGAAAAAAGTACGCAGGTGAAGAGACTGGTTAAGGGTTAAACTGGAAACCACCTTAGGCATAAAGGAGGGATTGGTTCTCAGAGAAACCCGATCTGAGTGAAAAATAATGAAAGGTTCTACAGCCATTAAGGCTTGCAGCTCTGATACCCTTCTAGCTGAAGTAATGGTTAAAAGGAAAGCAGTCTTCCAGGAGAGAAACTTCAAGTCTGCAGAGGTAGCTGGTTCAATGGGAGGAACAGTAAGCTTTTCCAGGACAAAATTAAGATCCCAAAGCAGGAGTAGGAGCTTTTCTGGGAGGTCTAAGATTACTAGCTCCCCTCAGGAACTGCTTCATCAAGGGGTGAGAAAAAAATGGGTTGTTCAAAAGAACAATGAGCTGAAATTGCTGAAGCGTGAATTTTGATTGAAGAAAAGGAAAGTCCACCATTAATCAATCCTGCTAGGTAGTTAAGAATGAGTGAAAGAGAAGGATGAGAAGAGTCTTCTCCTTTAGCCTGCAACCAAGAGCAAAATCTCTTCCATTTATCTGCATAGGATTTTCTGGTGCTAGGCCTCCAGGCCTCATGAAGAACTTCAACCACCTGTTGGGAAAGATTTAAAGTATTAGCCAGGCAGTTAAATGCAGAGTTTGAAGATGAGGATGAAGGAACTTT
This sequence comes from Protopterus annectens, assembly GCF_019279795.1. Classification (NCBI taxonomy): domain Eukaryota; kingdom Metazoa; phylum Chordata; order Ceratodontiformes; family Protopteridae; genus Protopterus; species Protopterus annectens. The sequence continues at coordinate 830,105,345 of NC_056725.1, forward strand.
CCCCCTCCCTGAACCAACAGATCTGGTACCAGGGGAAGATGCCAAGGTTGAGCCTGGGAAAGGCTGTGAAGGAGGGAATACCAATGCTGCCTGAGCCAATCTGGAGCTATCAGAATAGCCTTTGGTTTTTCGTCCCTTATCTTTAGTAGCACTCTGGGAAGAAGATGCAGAGGAGGGAATGCATAAAAGTACAGTTGTGTACACTTACCATAAATGTTTGAGTGTATTCACTGTTGCAGTCATCACATTTGGGTTATCTGCTTGCAGTAGCCCTCAGTCAGCCTGATTAACAAAGTCTTGGGTCCTGCGTCATTTGGTGTCCCTTCTTCCATGACGTCAGGTTGTCAGGGGTATAAAACATGCAGCCGACGCCATTACATCAGCTTTGCTTGCCGTAGATGTCAGGTGCCCCTCTAATGGGAAGCCACTAAATCTATAAATATACAAGGTTATGCCTCCAACTAAAAATCAAATACACCAAAAAGCTTTTGAGCATAGTAAAGGAGAGCAGAGGTATAGCCAAAAAAGTAAGGGGGCTGGAGGGAGGGTAACCAGAACTGCAACAGTGAATACACTCGAACATCTACATTTATGGTAAGTGTACACAACTGTACTATGTTCTTTATGTTTCACTGTTGCAGTCATCACATTTGGCTAGATTCCCAAAGCTAAGGATGGGAGGAGGAATTTAGATAGCATTAGGACCAGCTCTAAGGCCCTGCAAGACTGCAGTGGCAAAGCCAGCTCTGGATTTAGAGAAAATTGGCAGATAGTAATGCTTGGTGAAAGTATGTACAGAACTCCAGGTAGCAGCTTCTAGGATGCCCCTGGTAGGGACGCCTCTAAGAAAGGCTGTAGAGGTAGATGCAGCCCTGGTTGAGTGGGGTCTGATCCCCTGTGGGATAGGTTTTCCATGGTGCTTGTAGCAGAAATAAATGCAATGGCCTATCCATTTGGAAATGGTTTGCTTTGAAATAGCCTTATCCTCTGCCCCTGCAGCAAATGCCCCTAGCAGATTTCCTTTGAGGTTTAGTCCTATCCAAGTAGAATCTAAGTTGTCTGTGCACATCTAATGAGTGCAGTATCTGTTCCCCTTTGTTCTGTGGATTAGGAAAGAAGGTTGGCAAATGAATGGACTGATTAAGGGCCACACTGGATACCACCTTGGGCATGAAGGAGGGATTGGTCCTGAGGGACACCCTGTCCGCATGAAAGATGATGAAAGGCTCGACTGCCATAAGGGCCTGTAATTCAGATACCCATCCTTCTGAAGTGATTGCTAAAAGGAAAACGGTCTTCCAAGAAATGAATTTTAAGTCTGCAGTAGCAGCTGGCTCGAAAGGGGGGAGAGTGAGTTTCTCCAATACAAAGTTAAGGTCCCAGGCTGGAGTTGGGGCTCTCCTGGGTGGTCGTAAGTTTTTGGCCCTGCTGAGGAACTGCTTGAGCAGTGGATAAGAGAAGAGGGGAGGTTCTGTGTTATAATGAGCTGAAATGGCTGAGGCGTGAATTTTGATGGAGGAGAAAGACAGGCCCTTGTGAAGCATCTCAGTTAACTATTGTAAAATCTAAGGTAAATTGGGCACTGCTGTGCTCATCCCTTGAGATTGGCTCCAAGCACAGAATCTTTTCCATTTTTCAGCATAAGATTTTCTAGTACTAGGCCTCCTTGCCTCTAAAATTATATCCGTCACTGGTTTAATGAGGGATAGTAAAGGAGAGATTAGATAATTAGCCAGGCTGCTAGGTTCAGTGTTTGAAGCTGAGGGTGCAGAATATGGTTCTCCTGCTGAGACAATAGGGTAGGAGTCTGGGGCAGGTGCCACGGGGCCAACAGTGACAGACTGCTCAAGAGGGGGTACCAGTGTTGGCGTGGCCAGTCTGGTGCAATCAAAATCATCCTTGGTTTGTCTTGTTTAATCTTTAGTAGTACTTTGGAGAGCAGAGGCAGAGGAGGAAAGGCATAAACTGATAGGTTTTTCCAGCTGAAGGACAGAGCATCCACTTTCCAAGCTTGTTTGTGGGGAGTCCTTGTGCAAAATTTGTCCAATTGATAGTTCTGGGGGGAGGCAAACAGGCCTATATCTGGGCTCCCTCATTTGCTTATCAACATGTTGAAAATCCTTGGTTCCAGTTTCCACTCGTGTGGGTCCATGAGGTTTCTGCTTAGTTCGTCTGCCATTGTATTTAGTTTTCCTGGCAGGAATTGAGCTTGTAGATGCACTTAGTAGTTCAGGGCTGTGTTCCACAATACCATGGCTAGTCTGCAAAGGGAGTAAGAATGTGTACCCCCCCCCACTTGTTTATGTACCACATAACAGAGGTGTTGTCCATCTTTACCACTAATTGTCCTGGAAGAATGTGGTCCTTGAAGGCTGTCGGAGCATTCTGTACAGCTAACATTTCTTTTGATTGATATGCAGGTGCATTTGACTTCAGTTCCATTTGCCCTGAATGCACTTCCCTGCCAGGTGAGCTTCTCAAGCATAGTCTGATGCATCTGTTGTTAGGGTTTGGGCAGCAGGGGGTAGTGTGAATGGCAGTCCCTTGTTTTGGTGGCAGGTCTCTGCCCACCAAAAGAACTCTAGGCGTAGGCAAGATATTATAGGCATCATTGCTTCTAGATCCTGAGAATGTTGACACCATATGCTTTTTAGACACCATTGTAGTTTCCTCATATGCAGTCTTGCATATGGAATTAGAAGAATGCAGGAGGCCATGAACCCCAAGGCTTGTAGTATTTGTCTTGCAGATAGCAGGGTTTTTGTGGCCACTTGTTTGAAGTAGGCTGTCAAATGAATTTGTTTCTCTGGCGTAAGGAATGCCATCTAGAAAGTTGTATTCAAGCTTGCTCCCAGGAATATAATTTGTTGACAGGGTACCAGGTGTGATTTCTTTTCGTTTATGGTGTACCCCAGACACGTTAGCACCCTTTGTACAAAGGCCAGATGATTCAAAAGTATGTCCTGGCTTTCTGCCTGAATCAGACAATCGTCCACGTATGGGTACATTTGAATATTTCTTTGCCTGCAAAATATAATGACTGGAGCTAGGCACTTTGTGAATACCATGGGCAGAGTAGATAAGCCAAAGGGCAGTGCAGAGAACTGATAGTGAGTGTAGCCTGCTTTGAAGCATAGGTATCTTTTGCAAGATTCCCTGACTGGTATGTGCAGGTATGCTTTCTTTAAATCTAGTGTTGCCAACCAGGCATCTTTGCCTAGCATAGGGAGCAACTGGTGAAGAGTCAGCATCTTGAATTTTGGAAACACCAAAAAGGTGTTAGACAGGTCCAGGATAGGATGCCATGAACTGTCTTTTCTGGGTACCAGGAAAAGTAGAGTAGAAACCTTGTCCCTTTTCCTCTTCTGGTACCAACTGAATAGCCCCCAAGCTTAAGAGAGAAAGTACTTGCTTTTGGGCCTGTGCCCACTGATTTGGGGATAGATCTGGCCACCCGCTTGGTGTTGGTAACATGTGGAAGTGCAATCTGTATTCCTGGGACACTATATTTAAAATCCATTTGTCCTGGGTAATGAGTTCCCAGTTCTTTGCATGAAGAGTAATCTTTCCCCCCAAAGGGGCAGTCAGTTGAGAAGTGCTTGGCAGTTTTAAAAGTCATTGAGACAGTTTACCATGGGGGGAGTTTTACTACCCCCAGATTTGGAAGTGGAGGCCCCCCACTGCTTAGTCCTGTGTGCACCATGGGACTGAATCCTGGGAACTCTGCTGGATCTGGGTTTGGACTAAGAAGGTCTGGAAGAGGCAGGAAAGGACCAGTTCTTGGAAGGCCAATGCCTACTAAACCTTGGAGGTTGTACTTGTAAAAAATCTTTAACAGTTTGCATAGATTTAGCTTTTTCCTCCATCTTTTTCAGAACTTCTTCTGCCATGTTGCCAAACAGGCGGTCCTGGTGTAAGGGAGCATCCAGTAATGTAGCTTTAACATGATCTGGCAAGTTTTGCTCCTCAAGCCAAGCATGCCTTCTAAGTACAGACCCAGTTACAGCAGCCCTGCAAGATGCCTCTAGTGAATCAAAACCACATTGCAAATTATGTTTTCCAACTTGTTCAGCTGAATGCAGTAAATCCTGTAAATCCTTATTTTCAGCACAATCAGGAATCAACATCATTTTCTATTTAAGAAATCCAATAATATGCTGCTGATACTTTAACATACGAAATGGCCAAAGTTGCAGAAGTGTATACCTTCTTACCCCATCTATCTAGCGCCCTGGAGTCTCTATCAGAGGGGGTAGGACTTTTGGTAGTAGCAGCTTTAATGTCCTTGGGTCCCTGTGAAATGGTCTCAGGATCCACAGTAGGATTTTTAAAAAGGAACTTGTGAGAGTCAGGGACCCTGTAATATCTATCAGGTTTTTTGGGAGCAGGAGGTAAAGAGTCAGTGGCCAAGCTAGATTATGAAAAGGCATCATCAACAATGTCTAGTACAGGAGGTATGGCTAAAGGCCTGTGCTGGGGCAGGAGTAAGAAATCCCTAAGCCTCTTTTTAGAAATCAGAGAAATCCTGACTTTCCCAATGAAAATGCTCCCAGAGGGTATGCAAGGTTTCACCAAAAGAAAAATCCTCTGGGGGGATGCAGAGTGAATAGAGTCCTCAAAATCAGAATCCTCATATGTAGATAAGGGGAAATCCTGGTCATCAGAGGAAACACAAATTTCAGAATCCTGATAAAAAAAAATCATACGCAAATTCAGTCCTAGGTCTCTTAGAAGGGGAAGGCTGGATTCTCCTGATTAACGAAATAAGGTCTTCAGCCATTCTTATTTGTTTTGTAGGCATAGAGGCCTGACCATGCGGTCTGGGTGTCACTTTTCTAGGCATGGATCAAGTTTTAGTCCTTGAAGAAGAAGATGGCGTCGGTTTAATATGCAAGTCAGTAGGCCTGAATACACCCTCAGAAGCCAGTGCCTCCACAGCGGCTCCAGACCCATCCAAGAGAGAGATATCCGCAGGTTCCACAGTTGAAGCATCTCGTGGCATACTGGACTCTGAATGGGTCTCAGTAGAGGCCTGTGAATCTGAAGTAGCAGGTATCAGGGGCTGTGAAAGTGCCTCACTGAGTACTGGCGAACTGGTGACTAGCTTAGGAGAAGCGTCGTCAGCAGCTTTGGACCTATGCGGTCTGTCTCTGTCTTTATCTTTGCGTTTTTTCAGAAAGTCGGTAGTCGGGTTGCTTACCGAAGCCATATCTGGGTAATTGAACCAAGTACCAAAATATTTAGAAGCATAAATATACTGATGACGAATAGTTTGTGGTTTAAATAAGGCACAAAACTGACAGCGAGGTACGTCGTGGTCAGGGCCTAGGCAAGGAATACAGTACGAATGAAAATCTTTATGAGGTACTTTCTTTCCACAAGAAATACAATTACTGACTTTTACTGACATCGGTTTAGAGCAAGAAAAATTTCCCCAATGGCGTACTTAGCTTAGTTGAAGACTTCGGTTCTGAAACACGAAAACTTCAGGCAGACCGGCACTTGTAAATTGCTTCTGCTTCGGGCACCTCACGGCATGAAAGACTGATGTAATGGCATTGGCTTCATGCTTTATACCCCCAACGACCTGACATCATGGAAGATGAGACAGCACCTGACGCAGGTCCCAAGACTTTGATAATCAGGCCAACCGAGGGCTACTGCAAGCAGATAACCCAAATGTGATGACTGCAACAGTGAAACACGAAGAAAGTACAGTTTTGTACCTACCATAAATGTAGATGTCCGATAGGTATGCATCTGCAGTCCTAACATATGGGTTGTCCTGCCTCAGGCAGCCCTTCGGTCGGCCGGATTCCAAAGTCTGGGTCTGGCCTCGGCTGATGTCGCACTTCACCCGACGTCATAGCTGCTGTTTATAGGGTATAAAGGCATCAGCCGACGCCATTTTCCTCAGTGTTTCTTGCCCCAGATGCCAGGTGCCCTCTAGGAAAGGCTAAATTTGGATAAATGCAAATAATTCCAAACAGTAGAGAGCAAACAATATAAGAATATAAATATATATATACATACATATATATACAAACAAATACACCATAACAGATTCCCCCAGCTAGCTAAAAGAGGGGTAAATACCCTAGGAGTACCACAGAGGGGAAGGAGGGTGGGTAATCCTGACTGCAGATGCATACCTATCGAACATCTACATTCATGGTAGGTACAAAACTGTACTATGTCCTTCAAGGATGCATCTGCAGTCCTAACATATGGGTAGAATACCATAGCCAAACTGGGGGAGGAGGCACTAAGATAAAGATGGTGTAGTTAAGATCCCTTGCAAAACAGCAGTTGCAAAACCTGCTCGGGATCTAGAATATAAGGAGATTATAATGCTTGGCAAATGTATGCACGGAGCTCCAAGTAGCAGCTTCTAAAATGTCTTTGGTAGCCACTCCTCGTAGGAAAGCTGTAGTGGTGGCTGTAGCTCTTGTGGAATGAGGTCTGACATTTTCAGGACTTGTCTTTCCATGAAAAGAGTAGCAAAATCGAATGCAATTTCCTATCCATTTTGAGATTGTCTGTTTTGAAATTGCTTTTCCTTGCATTCCTGTTGCATATGCTACCAGAAGCTGGTCAGTTTTCTGCTGGTCTTAGTTCTGTCCAGATAGTAGCGTAATTGTCTGTGCACATCCAAGGTATGTAGTAGTCTTTCCCCTGTTCTGTGGGTTGGGGAAGAATGTAGGTAAATGAATGCTTGGTTCAATGATACTCTGGAGACCACTTTTGGCATAAAGGTAGGGTTAGTTCTCAGAGACTCTGTCCTGATGGAAGATAAGGAAGGGTTGTACTGCCATTAATGCCTGTAACTCAGATACCCTTCTTGCTGAAGTGATTGCTAGCAGGAAAGCAGTTTTCCAAGACAAGAACTGTAATTCTGCTGTTGCTGCTGGTTCAAAAGGAGGAAGTGTTAACTTTTCCAGCACAAAGTTGAGATCCCATGTCGGTAAAGGTGGTTTCCTTGGAGGTTTTACATTTTAATTCCTCTCAAGAACTGCCTGAGTAGAGGATGAGAGAAGACAGGAGGATCCATATTGTATTCTGCTGAAATTGCTGATGCATGAATCTTAATGGAGGAGTAAGACAGGCCATTGTGGAACAGTTCTGCTAAATATTCCAGGATGTGTGCTATGTTTACCAATGAGACATTTTCTCCCTTTGCTGCACTCCAAATGAGGTATCTTTTCCACTTGGCTGAATAAGTCTTCCTTGTGGAAGGTCTGCGTGCCTCCAGGATAATGTCTTTAACCCTCTGGGATAAACCTGGGTTATTTCATTTTATGCAATATTCCAAGCAGCTAGCTGCAGTGTTTTCAAGTTTGGATGTAGGATCTTGTAGTTGTCCTGTGTTAGAAGTAAGGGACATAGAGGTAGAGGCCATGCGTGTGTCCGAGACATGCTTCTCAGTAGCGGGTACCAATGTTGCCTCAGCCAGTCTGGAGCTATCAGGATTACCCTTGGCTGATCCTCTCTGATCTTCAGTAGTACTTTGTACATCAAGGGAAGAGGTGGAAATGCATATGCTGTCAGGTTTTTCCAGCTGAAGGAAAGGGAGTCCACCCTCCAAGCAAGTGGGTGATATGCTCTTGTGCAGAATTTCTTCAATTGGTGGTTGTGTGGGGAGGCGAACAGGTCTATCTCTGATAGTCCCCATTTCTTTGTTATGGCTTTGAAGATATCTGGATGCAGCATCCATTCGTGAGCATCCGTGGTAGTTCTGCTTAAGGTGTCTGCTAGAGAATTTTCTTTTCCTGGTACAAATCTGGCCTGAAGTTGAATGTTGAGATTCAGGGCCACATTCCACAGGTCCATTGCCATCCGGCATAGAGGATATGAATGTGTACCTCCTGTTTGTTGATGTACCACATGACTGTGGTATTGTCGGTCCTTATCAGTAGATGACCCTGTTGAAGGAGTGGTCTGAATGCCTGGATCGCATGCTTCACTGCCAGCATCTCCTTTAGATTTATGTGTAGATTCAGCTGGTCTTGGGTCCATAGGCCTTGAATACACTTGTCCACCATGTGTGCCCCCCATCCTAAGTCTGAGGCGTCCGTGGTGATGGTCTGGCTTGGATGAGGTTTGTGGAAAGGCAAGCCTCTGTTCCACTGACAGGCCTGAGCCCACCACAGGAATTCTTGCTTCAGGCATGGAATTATTGGAATCTGGGCTTCTAGACTGTGCTTGTGTTGAGACCATACATTCCTTAGGTACCATTGCAGCTTTCTCATATGCAGCCTGGCATGTGGAACCAGTATTATGCATGATGCCATGTAGCCCAGGGCTTGCAGGATTTTCCTTGCAGTAAGCCAAGTTTGTGTTGTTAATGTCATGAAGTAGGCTGGTATTTGCTTTTGTTTTTCTTCTGTGAGAAAAGCCATCTGACTTGATGTATCCAGTTCTGCACCCAAGAATGTTATCCTTTGGGATGGTACTAGTCTTGACTTTTGCATGTTGACTGAGTATCCCAAGGCTTGCAACAGTTGTATGACATTTTCCAAATCTTTCGTTAATTTTGCCTTGTTGTCCGCTTGTATTAGGCAGTCGTCCAGGTATGGGTAAATTTGAATTCCCTGAAGCCTGCAATGAGCAATTACTGATGCCAGGCATTTCGTGAATACTCTGGGCGCAGTAGATAAGCCAAAAGGCAATGCTGAGAATTGATAATGCTCTGATCCTGCAAGAAATCTGAGGTGTCTTCTGCAATATGGTTGTATAGGGACGTGCAGGTATGCCTCCTTGAGATCTAGAGTCACCAGCCAAGGCTCCTTGCCCAACATGGGAAGAAGCTGCTGGAGGGTCAGCATTTTGAATTTTGGAACAATGAGGTATGTTGTTCAGTGCGGACAAGTCTAGAATAGGTCTCCATTGATTTTCTTTTCTTGGTACAAGGAAAAGCCTGGAGTAAAATCCTTGGCCTTGTTCCATAGGTGGTACCTCTTCTATAGCTCTCATCCTTAGTAAGTTGTTGACTTGTCTTAGAGCGTCTGTTTTTTGGCTTGGTGGTAGGTTTGGCATTCCTCTCTTTTTTGGTAGAGTGTGGAAGTGAAACCTGTAGCCCTTGTCTATTGTTTGTAAAGTCCATTTGTCTCCTGTAATGTAATGCCAGTTGTCGGAGAATAAGGCTAGCTTTCCCTTAAGGGTGCTTCCAGTTGTTCCTTGGTAGGCAGAACTAGAGCCAAGTCATTGTGTCTGCCCTGTGGAAGTGGTTGTAGTTGAATCTGTGGCGGTATTTCTCTGGTTGGTAGGTTGCCACTGATGCCCCTGTAGGCACCCCTAGATTGACCTCTGCCTCTGGGGCATCTATTTCTGCCTCTCTGCTCTGGAGTTGTCTGGAAAGGACCAATTCTTGAAGGCCAATTTCGGCTAAACCTCGGAGGTTGGACCTGTAAGAAATCCTTGACTGCTTGGACAGATTTTGCTTTTCTTCCACCTTCTTTAGAACCTCCTGTGCAGGGGAGCCAAACAAACTTTGTTTCTCCATGGGAGCATCTAGGAGTTTTGACTTAACATGGTCTGGTAAGGATTGTTTTTAACCAGGCATGCCTTGAATCACTGTTCCAGTCATAGCTGATCTAAAGGAAGCCTCCAGTGCATCATAGCCACATTTTAAGGAATGGTTACTGACCTGCTGAGAGTTATGTACCAAATCCTGAAGGGACTTGCGATCTAAAGGTTCAGGAGAAGACAGTTTTTTGTTTATCTGGTCTAACAAAAATTCCTGGTACTGAATCATGTGAAATTGACAGTTCAAGGCCCTGGCGAAAGAGTAGCAGAAGTATAAACCTTTTACCCCATCTCTCTAATGCTCTAGATTCCCTTTCAGAGGGAAGGGTTTTGGCAGAGGCAGCTGCCACACCTTTAGGGCCCTGTGAAATGGTTTCAGGGTCTGCAACAGGAGCCTTATACAAATGGTAATGAGTGTCCGGGACCCTGTAATATCTGTCTGGTTTGGCAGGGGCCGGAGGAAGAGAATCAGGAGCAGTACAGGCATCATTATATGCATCATCAACAACTGTTAGTACTGGCGGAATGGCTAAAGGCCTATGCTGTGGCAAGTGTAAAAAGGTCCTAAGCCTTTTCCTTGAATCTGAAAAATCCTGGCCCTGCCATTGAAAATGTTCCCTCATAGCATGCAAAGTTTCCCCAAAGGAAAATTCTTCAGGAGGAGAAGCAGAAGGAATGGAGTCTTCTGCATCAGAATCCTCATAAGGAGAATATGGGCCTTCGTGAGGGTCTGAAATGTCTGAGTCATCCGAGGAGCAATCTGTAGAGACAGGTTCCGGAGGTTCAGTCCTAGGCCTCTTGTCTGGAGGGGGCTGAGAGGCCCTGTCTGGGTGAGGTTGTGATTCCCTGATCAAAGAAATGAGATCCTCAGCCAGGCTGAGCATTTGGGAACTAGAGGTAGGCCTATGTGAAGGAGTTTTAGCAGGTAAGGCTTTAGAAGATTTAGCTGCTTTAGCCCTGGCAAAAGCCTTGATAGACATAGAAGCAGGGGGTCTAGCAGCCCCATGTGCAGGGGTAGATATGTCTAAAGGAATAGTATCTGACAAATCCTGGGTGCCTGCTTCTGTAGCAGTAAATTCAGTAGCAGATTCAGCCATGCTCTGTGAGGCCTCGGTTATCGGAGGCAAGCTTTCGGCCGAAGGAAGAACCGGGGGATCGGTTTCAGCTGAAACAGAGACACTCGCGGTTGGCCTAACCGTGGTTTCAGCCGAAACCGCGGGCCGCGAGTGTCGGTCCTTTTCCTTGCGCTTTTTAGCTAAATGAGTAGTCTGAGTCTCCGACGGCATTTTGTATGCAAAAGCGGGACCAAAAAACTCCTCTGCAAACTCCGACCGACGTCGAAGTGTCCGTTGGTTGAAGGAAGCACAGGCTAGACAAGCTGATACGTCGTGGTCTGGGCCTAAGCAAGGAAGGCAGTAAGAGTGGAAATCCTTATGAGGTATTTGTTTCCCACAAGTTAAACAATTATTTACTTTGTCTGACATCGGCTGAGGCAAGAAAGAGTCCCCAACAGGGTACTTAGCTTTTTAGAAGTCTTCGGTAGTAGAAATCTCTGGATCTGACCGACCGGCACTTGCGAACAGCTTCTGCTTCGGGCACCGCGTGGCAAGAAACACTGAGGAAAATGGCGTCGGCTGATGCCTTTATACCCTATAAACAGCAGCTATGACGTCGGGTGAAGTGCGACATCAGCCGAGGCCAGACCCAGACTTTGGAATCTGGCCGACCGAAGGGCTGCCTGAGGCAGGACAACCCATATGTTAGGACTGCAGATGCATCCTTGAAGGACATCATCAAAAGTCTTCAAACCAGAAAGGAAAGCCTGGAATGTCTAGCCATCATTGGAATTGGTGAAAGTGTGTGCCCAATGGAGGAAATGCTGTCACCTATACTGTACAGGAAAATGCTCTGCTTACCAAAATTAAATAAATTAGGAGTTATGTACTTACCATAACTCCATATCTGTGTTGTCTTATTTCATTCTTCTTCACCACTGGGTGTTTGGATCTGATATTGGATCCAAACCAGCCATTCCAAACAACAGATGTTACAAATCTCAAGCTCCTCCCACTCCCATAATGCCCTGTATCTCCTCTAACTCCTCAGATCGAGTTTACTGCCTCAGAAAAGGGTGAAAGAAAGGTATACGATAAATATGAACAATAGCAACAATAATACTCTCAACTGAAATCCAAGACAGAGATCCACGAAGCTCAAACTCTTCTAGATATCTCTAGACTTCTTGGAAGGGTGTAGGTTGGGTGGGATGGGAGGAGGAATGAAATAGTACAACACAGATACCAAGTTATGGTAAGTACATAACTCCTAAACCTGATGTTGTCCATTTCATTCTTCCTGACGACTGGGTCAGAGTCCCCAGCTACATGATTTCTCCAGGTGGCTCCTATGGAAGGATATGCCGGAGCACCGCCAAAAGATGCTCTATTTATGGAAAGTATATCTAATTTATAATGCAAAACAAATGTATGTGACTTGGACCAGGTTGCCACAGCACAGATGTCATCAATAGAGATCCTAGCCACAAAGGCCGAAGTAGTAGACATTGACCTAATACAGTGGGCCTTTGGTCGGCGGGCAATTGCAGTCCTTTCAAGGGGTAAATAGTGGAAATGCAATTAGTGATCATTTAGCTAGAGTTACTTTTGACACTGCTTGGCCCAACCAACTGGGAGAAAAGGAGAGAAGTAGTTGTTCAGATTTTCTATGTTCCCTTGTCCTGTGCAGGTAGAAATGTAATTGTCTATGAACATCAAGGGGCAAAGCATATATTCTCTATTGTTGGAATAGTTAGAAAAGAAAACTGGAAGGCTAATGAACTGGCTGATATTAGTCTCTGTGGCCACTTTGGGCATAAAAGAAGGATTCGTCCTCAGAGAAACTCTGTCTTTGGAAAAGGAAATATATGACTGTTTAGGTGCTAAGGGCTGTAGTTCTGATACCCTTTTGGCTGACATAATGGCCACAAGAAAAACAGCTTTCCAGGTTAAAAACTATGTCACAGTAATCAGCCGGTAGAAAGGGTCTCTGAGTGAGACCTTGTAGGATCAGATTCAGATCCCAAGGAGGAAAAGGATCTTTAATAGGCAGCCTAAGAAGAAATATTCCTTTCATGAATACCTTGCATAACCTAAATGTTGAGATGGAAACTAGTGAATGTGAATCACCCACAATGTGAAAGTTAGCAATCGCTGCCAATTGTAATTTAATTGTAGAAAAACTGCTGCCTTCCTGAAAAAGAGAACTTAGGAAAAGCAAAACAGCTGAAATGGGAGCTGAGAAAGGGTCAGTGTTCTGATTTCATGCCCACAATGAAAATAGTTTCCACTTGCTACAGTAAACCTTTTTAGTAGAAGGTTTTTGAGAAGCAAGAATGATGTCTTGGATGGGGGAGGCTAGCCTGGACTCTCATAAAAATCGGGGGAGGCTAGCCTGGACTCTCATAAAAATCAGTGGAGGCTAGCCTGGACTCTCATAAAAATCAGTGGAAGTGGAGAAACCAATCTGTTAGTCTTGGTGATCTTAGATTGGGGAACTGGTGTTTGGATGGGTGAAAGATCAGATCCTATTTAGGATCCACTATCCATGGTGGATATTTGGCAGGAGACTGCAGGAAGGAGAACCATACCTGATGAGGACAGAACGGGGCTATGGGGATTACAGTACTATTGAACCTGCTGGCTTTTTGTAGAACTTTCGGTATCAATGGAATTGGAGGATAGGCGTACAGGAGACCCATAGGTCAATCGTGCATTAGAGCGTCTGTGGGTCACACCCCGGTTGTGAGGATCAGAGGGAAGTACTTGCTGAATTTGGTGTTCAGGGGGGTTGCAGAAAGGTCACAGCAAGGTTGACCCCCATCAGCGAAATATCCGATTCGCTACTGACCAATTCAGAGACCACTCGTGTGTACTCAGAATGTATGGTCTGTCTTGTCTGCAAGAACACTGGACTCCCCAGGAATGTGCGTTGCAATCAGAAAGCCTCTCTGCAAAATGAGTAAGAGCGAGTTCATCCCTACTTGCTGATATAACAGACTACTGACATGTTGTCTGTATGACTTCCTATTGCTCCCAGAGGTAGGCAGTCTTGAAAGGCTTGCAATGTCAGAAGGACTGCTCATCTCCAGAACGCTGATGTGCAATTTGGACTCTAAGATGGACCATGCACCTTAGGTCAATCTTCCTTCGAAATGCTCACCCACCGAAATAAGGAAGTGTCCGTGGTCAGTGTGGCTGATGGGAGTGGGAGGGAAAAGGATCTGCTTAGATGGAGATCGTTCAATAGCGTCCACCACTGAAGATGCCACATGCAGATTTGAAGTCAGTTTGATCAGAACAGTTAAGGGATGATACAGGATGGACTACTGGACCACTAGTGTCCACAGAAGTACTCGCTCACATAAAGAATCTTGCCAATAGCACCAGAAGTATGGCAGCCAACATGGAACCTAGAGCTCTTATGATAAGTCTTGCTGGGGGAGTGGGCGTATCCAATATAACTTGAAATTGTTGTCTCAGAGATAACACACGCCGCAATGGTAGGTTGGCTATCTGCGTGACTGTGTTCAGTTGCATTTCTATGAACTATGTACAGGCATCAGATTCAACTTACCTCCCCTCAGTGCGGTGGTGAGTGAGCTGTCACTGCTAAACACTGGTAAACACCTTGGAAACCGTGGCGAGTCCAAAGGGCAGTGCTCTGAATTGGTAATGATTGGATCCTAGCTAGAAGTGCACATGACTCCTGGAATGCCTGTCGATCTTTATGTGATAATACGCATCATGAAGGTATATTGAGCACATCGAATCATCCTTGTGTAGAAATGGCAGAATTGACTGAACCGTCACCATGAGAAACTTTGACTTCTTGACAAATAGATTTAGTTTGCTCAGGTCCAATTTAGGCCGCAAGTCCCCTGCCTTTTTTTGGCATCAAAAAGAAGCATGAATAAGTTCTGCTTCTGTGTTGCTCTGTTGGGACCGGGTGGATGACTCTTCTCCAGAAGTTTTTGAACTTCGCTCATGGAGTACTCTCTCTGACTGGGTGGGACTTGGGGGAGCTTCTTTCTGGGAGGTGGGGGGAGAGGGAATGTAATAACCTCTGGATATTATGATTAGCACCCAGATGTCGTTTGCTAGTTTTGTCCAGGTGTCTAGGTGCAATAACATTCTGCCCTGACTGCATCCAGAGTAGGACAGTCGGGCAGCGCTTCAGGAGGGGTGATAGGGCCGGTCAGAAAAAGGTTCTCTGAAGCCCTGATCTTGTGGACCCCTCTGCCCCTCGTGCATCTTCCATTAAATCCTTGTCCTCTGCCTTTGGATGTGGATTCTTTGAGAATCCAGGAAAGAACAGTGACTTTTTGAACCACATTTTCTTCCCATTACTCTGGTTCCAGGAAAAAAGGCCTCTGGGGGGGGGGGGGGTGAAAACTTGATCTCTAGTGCAGACAGGGACTAGCCTTCTTGTTCACTGTGACTAAGTGTGTCCTTTATTGATGGTCTGAACAAAGACGAACCATCAAAGTAGGCATTAGTGAAAGACGCCTTAAAGGGTTCCTCAAACTTGCAAAGCCTCAACCAGGTATGTCTCCTGAGGGCTATGCCTGATCCGGCTCCTCGACAGGTACCTTCCACAGCATTGGAACTCAACCTTGTCAATGAATTAGACAAAGACGCAAGAGTCGACAGTTGAGGAGAGACCCTGTTGAAGTCCTACTCTGACATGCACTTAGACAGAGAATTGGTGAGCCCGTTGACCAAATCTCTTTGAAGACACACAGTGTACCAAATAGTTTAGCACTCTCAGTGTAAACGTTGCTGAGTCATATAAGTGCTTCCCCATGTCTGTCCAAGGCCTGGGATTCCCTCTTCAGTGGATGGACAGAGGACCTCTGCTCCGCTAGCTCCTTCTTTGAGGCCACTGACACTATGATGGCTTCAACCAGAATAACCTTGTTCCAGTGAGGACGATCCAACAAGGGGGCTCAAGAACTTTGTCAGTGCTCTTGGGGATAGGCTCCATGGTGTCAGGTTCCTTCCAAGCACAGCAGGAGACCAAATCAATAAGCTCATCTGCTGGTGAGCACACAAGAGGATGTAGATGGGCCCATCCTGAATGCCTCAAGAAACACTAATTCCTCAGGAGGAGGAGACTGGGCAGACCATCCACCCTTGAGCTTCAGAATCTCTAGGATATGGCAAAAAAGAAGAAGTAAACCAAACAGAAATTGAAGAGATGAAGTGGATAATGAATCTGCAATCAGATCAGTCACCAGGTCGGAATGCATTTGTCCCTTTAATACCTGCACTAAAAGGGAAAGCTCTTCAGCACTCAAAATGACATAACTAAAAGGGTGTGTATGCTGCTATGGTTACTAAATGCATCTAAGTGAGTGAACACTAGGAAATAAAGGTATTTAAGAGGAAGTTTCACTGGCAAACATTTAGGATTTGAAAAAGGTATTATACTGAATGTGCTTATCCGGTTATGAGCCAGTGTGTTTATTTTATTTTATCTTACCATCATATATTTTATTAAAGTTTTCAAGTTTCAAGTGTTTTTAAGTGGAACTGGTGACAGAACCATTTGTTTTTAGAATCTCTAGGATATCTCCGAAGGAGAGGATGGAGAGTGGGGGGAACCCTTCTCCCTCATCGTGATCAGTGTCCTCAGTCAAAGACTCCAATGTGGAGTCTACATGCTTCCTCTTTTGCACGTCCTCTTTTGATGCACCTTCTCTGTGGGAAATTCAGGGGAGGGTTCAGAAGAGGAAGGGGACCCTAACACGGAGGGGGGGGGTTGGAGGACTTCCTGGTCGGGCTGACCATAGACAGGATGACTGGGACCAAGATTCAGACCAAATGAGGACTGCACAGGTTCCAGAGAAAGCCTAGAGAATGCCCTCTCACCCACATGGATAGCTGACAAACCTGATGATCCTGCCTTCTGTCTCCTCAAAGCCGAAGCAGGAGGAGAAAAGGAAGACACAACTCCGGATTCATGGCCCCCAGATTACACCGGGCCCGAACTGTTGAAAACCAAAGCCCTGAAAAGGAGAGATTGATCCAACCAGGTTGGAGCCAAAACCACCCCCACAGAGCCGGCACAGATATCTCGGGTCCAGGACCCATTCTGATCCAAGAGTCTGGGAAACTGCCAGAGTTGATGAAAGCACTATCCTCTGCTCTGACAGCGTCTTTCTCAGAGAATCCAGATCCTGGGGTTCCAAAGCGGAATGTCAGACTGGAAGAGGAGTCACAAGCAATGGTGACAGGGCTCTCACGGATCCAAGAAAGGACAAAGACGGTAAAAGCCCCACCTCAATCTGAGCCTTGAGCAAGCTCCACATCATCCTGTCCATGTCGGAGCAGGAGAATGTAGAGGACCTAGAAGAGAATGAAGAATGGGTCGACCTCGGAGGGGACGTTGATTTTTCTTGTCTCTTCTTATGGCTCCGAAACCAAAGTCTTTGGACCCAAAGACCTGTTCAGAGAAGGTGAATTCCAAATGAATACCACCTCAGACAAGTCTGAAGGCACCCTAAGAGTAGTAGTTATCAGATCCGAAGTAGGTCAGATCAGAGAAGGTGTGACATCTGGAGAAAATAACGACAGCTCCGAGGAACTCCTCTGATCCCAAGGAGACCTGATCTTCCCTGGATCAGGCAGTAGCGGATCCGCCAATTTTTTCCTTTTCTCAGGAAATGGAGTAGAAGCCCCAGTGGAGGCTGGAGGGACCAGTTTCTTTGGTTCCTTTGAGACTCCAAGCTTGGTAGATTCTTGACCAGATGAGAGTAAAAGCCCTTTCAATATTAGCTTACTGCAGTGATCCGCTAAAGCACGGGGGATTAAAAGCTGCACACACATCACATTCCTGTTCCAAATTAGCAGCACCCAAGCAATATACACATCTGTCAGGAGAGTCTGAATGTGAGATTTTCTGCTCGCAAGAGAGAGACAGTTTAAATCCGGTGGGTCTGTCCACCATTGAGCACACACACACACACACACACACACACACACACACACACACACCACACACATACCACACATACCACACACATACCACACACATACCACACACATACCACACACATACCACACACATACCACACACATACCACACACATACCACACACTACACACACATCGAGACAGTAAAAACACACACACACACACACACACACACACACACACACAACTGTAACCACCACAAGAACAGTATTCAACAAATAAAAAGATACCAGGAAAGACGAAGAAAGTGTTAGCAAGGACGTAGGCCAATCACTGTACAGGAGGGGAAAAGCATAGGAAACCAGAAAAACACAGCCCTAATGCCAACTGTCACTTAAGAATGGGAGGGCAGATATAGAAAAAAAAGAAGTCATGTATTCACCATAACGTTTCATTAGAGTTGTTCTTCATTTGTCTTCAACCCGTGGGAACACGGTTTCGGCTCGGATCCGAGCCACATTTCTCCAGCATCCAATCGTTTTTCTGAGCTCCTCCCCTACCCACAATGCTCCTGTCTCTTTCCTCCCTTCAGATTGAGTTTGCTGCCCCCAAAGCACCCCAACCTGACACTATGTCTTTCTCCCTGACACCAAAACTGAGATAGTATCAACAGGAATAACAGATTATGCCAAAGAGAGGGTCATGTCTTATCCAGCCAGACCACCAAACAGCCCATATGAGGCAGAGGGAAGGAGGGAGGGAGGGACTGTTGAAGACAAATGAAGAGCAACTACTCAGATGGAACATTATGGTGAGTACATAACTTCTTTATTTGAAGATGGTGTCTTCATTTGGTCTTCAACCTATGAGACAGAGTCCCCGGCTACCAAACATCTGGGAGGCCCTCATGGAATGATATTTCATAATACGGTGGAGCCTAGTGATGCCCTCCTTCTGGAGAGGAGACACAATTTGTAATGGGAGATGAAAGTATGTGAAGATGCCCAGGCAGACTATGAGCAAATGTCATCCAAGGAAATTCTGGACCAAAAGGTGGCTGAAGTAGCTATAGATCTAGTAGAATGCGCCTTAACGTGGCCTGGCGGAGGCACTCCCTTTGTTGAATATGCCAAGAGTATACACTGAGAAATCCAATGAGCAAGGGTGACCTTAGACACAGGCTTCCCTAAAAAAGGGCTTAGAATAAGAAACAAAAAGTTGATCAGACTTGAGGAAGGCCTTTGTTCTGTGTAAGTAAAATCGTAATTGTCTATGAACATCCAGCAGATACAATTTATACTTCCCTTTATACTAAAAGTTCTGAAACAAGACAGGGAGATTGATAACCTGACTGATGTTTGATTCTGAGAACACTTTAGGTAAAAAGGAAGAATTAGTGCGCAGAGAAACTCTGTCTTTATGGAAAATCATGCAAGGTGGCTTAATTGGTAAAGCCTGAAGCTCCAATACCCTTTTAGCTGAAGTAATAGCAATTAGAAAGGCTGCCTTCCAAGAAAGGAATTGTGGATCGACTGAAGCAGCGGGTTCAAAATGGGAAGAAATCAAGGACTGAAGTACCAAGGTAAGATCCCAGGGAGCTCTAGGGTCCTTGATCAATGGCCTAAGAAGAAAAAATACCCTTCAAAAAGGCTTTGAAGAACTTAGAAGAGGGTAGAGAAAGTACAGTTGTGTACACTTACCATAAATGTAGATGTTTGAGTGTATTCACTGTTGCAGTTCTTACAAATTGGGGTTATCTGGCTCCCGGTAGCCCACAGTTGGCTAAAACACAAAAGTCCTTGGTAAGTGATGTCGGCTACCTTCGGTTTAGGCCTGACGTCATGACATCACATACAAAAGAAGGCAGCCAACACCATTTCCTTAGTTTTTCTTGCCTTAACTGTCAGGAGCCCCCCAAAAAAGGTTAGACCAGGAAAAGAAAATCCAGTCTCTGCCCTAGGAAAAAAGGGGGGATGGAAGTGGGGGGAACCACGCTACAACAGTGAATACACTCGAACATCTACATTTATGGTAAGTGTACACAACTGTACTATGTTCATAGTGTTTCACTGTTGCAGTCCTTACAAAATGGGTTAATTCCCAAAGCCCAGGGGAAAAAACAAAACAAAAGGGAGGAGGAACACCCACTGTTTAAGTGTTGGTAAGGATGCCCTGCAACAATGCAGTGGCAAAACCAGCCCTGGACTTAGAAAACAAGGGTAAACTGTAATATTTAGTGAAAGTGTGGATAGAAGTCCACGTAGCCATTTCCAGTATGTCCCTAGTAGGTACACCTCTTAAAAAAGCTGCTGAGGTAGAGGCTGCCCTAGTAGAATGGGTCCTAATACTCTGAGAAGGAACCTTGCCATGTTGTAAGTAACAAAAGTGAATACAATGAGCAATCCACTTAGAAATGCTCTGTTTAAAAATAGCTTTGCCCAGAGATCCAGGAACAATACTGACCAACAAATAATCCGACTTTCGAAAATATTTAGTCCTGTCCAGGTAAAATGTAAGTTGTCTATGCACATCCAGGGAATGCAGTAACCTTTCCCCTTTATTCTGAGGATTAGGAAAGAAGGTAGGCAGGTGGATAAACTGGTTAAGAGTTAGGCTAGAAACCACCTTAGGCATAAAGGAGGGATTAGTTCGAAGAGAAACCCGATCCACATGGAAGATAATAAAAGACTGTACTGCCATTAAGGCCTGCAGCTCAGAAACTCTTCTAGCTGAAGTAATAGCCAAAAGAAAGGCAGTTTTCCAGGAGAGAAACTTCAGGTCTGCTGAGGCAGCCGGTTCAAAAGAAGGCACAGTAAGTGTCTCAAGTACAAAATTGAGATCTCAAGCAGGAGTAGATGCCCTTCTGGGAGGCTTTAAATTGCTAGCTCCCCTGAGGAACTGTTTCATCAAGGGATGAAAGAAAATGGGATGCTCAAAGGAACAATGAGCAGAACTAGCTGAAGCATGGATTCTGATAGAAGAGAAGGAAAGTCCACCAGATAGTCAAGAATAAGAGGAAGAGTAGGATGAGAAGGGTCTTCCCCTCTAGTCTGCATCCAAATGGAGAATCTTTTCCACTTATCTGGGTAAGATTTCCTAGTGCTAGGCCTCCTGACCTCACGAAGGACCTCAAATTAGAAGTTATGTACCTATCATAACGTTCCATGTTAGTTGTCTTCTCTCGCCTTCTTTCTTGCTGGATGGGTTCAGAGCCGATCCTCGGCTCCGACTCGGCACTTGCTTAGCTTGAGAACTCCTTTTACCAGCTCGAGGCAACCCTATATCCCATGATGCAAAGCGGGACTACCTCAGATCTCGTTTGGTAGCTAACATACCCTGCTAAGGACTAACCTAGTAGAACTAGGAAAAAACGTTCATAACAAAGGACTCTTCTATTGAAGACTCAGGAGGGAACAACCTGAGAAGAGGAAACTCTTCAAGATCTGTCCAGGCCAGGGGGAAGGAGGGAGGGGCCTTAAGAAAGAAGGTGAGAGAAGACAACTAACATGGAACGTTATGGTAGGTACATAACTTCTAAATGTTAAGTTGTCAATCTCGCCCTCATTCTTGCTGGATGGGACCGCGTCCCTAGCACCTGTATCCCGGGTGGCTCAATGGAACAGACTCTTGAAAACTGTGGAACCAAAACTGGCCCTGTCCCTGGAGGCCAAATCTAATTTGTAATGAGAGACAAAGGTATGAGGAGTGGCCCAAGTAGCTGCTGCACAAATGGTATCAATGGGTAGTCTATCCTGAAAGGCTGCCGAAGTGGATAGACTCCTGGTTGAGTGTGCTTTCGGTTTAGAAGGTAGTTGCTTGCCTCTGAGCGAATACACGTAAGAAATGGTGGAAGACAACCATCTGGATAAGGTCACTTTAGATACTGGAAGTTCTTTCCTGTTTTCTGCATAGGAGACAAATAATTGGTCTGATTTCCTGAATTGCTTAGTTCTATGCAAATAGTACCTGAGCTGACGATGGACATCCAAAAAATGAAGCTTTTGTTCAGCTCTGTCGGAATAATTTGGGAAAAAGACTGGTAGATCGATGGATTAATTAATATTAGTTTGAGAAACTATTTTGGGGAGAAAGGATGGATTTGTTCTCAAGGATACCCTGTCCTTGTGAAAAACCAAGTAAGGAGAACGGATGCAGAGAGCTTGAATTTCGGAAACCCTTCTTGCTGAAGTGACAGCCAGTAAGAATATAGTTTTCCAGGTCAATAACTTCAAGGAACAAGAAGCAGACGGCTCGAAGGGTGGTAAAATCAAGGATGCTAACATTAAATTCAGATCCCATTGTGGAGGAGGATGTTTTATTGGCGGCTTCAGGAGAAAAACTCCTCTAAGAAAGACTTTGCATAGTCTATGTGACATAATGTTATGATCTTGCAAGCCAACATGATATTTGGAAATAGCCGCCAGTTGAACTTTGACTGTTGATGAAGAAGATCCTGACTGAAAAACTTCAGCCAGGAAATCTAAAACAGAATGCACAGGAGCAGTAAAGGGATCAATTTGCCTGGCGTTTGCCCAAAGGAAAAACGCCACTTGCTAGCATAAACAGTTCTGGTGGGCGACTTCAAAGAAGCTACTAAGATATCTCTGACAGGATCAGAGATCATAGGAAGCCTGGCTAGGAAGGAAGTGGAGCAACCAAGCAGTGAGGTTGAGAGAATGAATGGCGGTGCTGTTGACCCGATTGGTGGATCAAAAGATCCGGAACTGGGTCCAGATGCCAAGGCTGCACCAGGAGATGACGATGCAGGGTGGAAACCAAATTTGTCGAGGCCAGTAAGGGGCAATGAGAATCAACTTGGCCCTCAAGGCGGTGGCTTTCTGAATGACTTGTGGAATCAAGGGAAAGGGAGGAAAAGCGTAGAAGTCCCGGGGCCAATCCTGGGTTAGAGAGTCTCTCAGGGTTGGCCTGGTAGGGGAAAGAGGGTGAAGAAATCGGGGCACTTGTTGTTTTGGGGTGTAGCAAAAAGATCGCAACAAGGTGTGCCCCACTTCAGAAAAATCTGATCCACTATAGATTGATTGAGAGACCACTTGTGAGGCATGAGAATGGCTCTGCTCAGCCTGTCCGCCAAGAAGTTGGACCTGCCGGGGATGTGCGTTGCTATCAGAAACCGATGAGAGGAGATTGCCCATTGCCAAAGTCTGAGAGCTTCTCGACACAACAGATAGGACCTGGTCCCGCCCTGCTTGTTGATGTACCAGACCACGGACATGTTGTCCGTTTGCACTGCAATAGTCCCCGTGGGAAGAAAGTCGTTGAGGGCTTGCAACGTTAAAAGCACCGCTCTCATCTCCAGGACATTTATGTGCAGATGGTATTCTATGTGTTGCCACGTCCGTGGACCATCCTGCCCTGATAATGCCCCCACCCGATCAGAGAGGCATCCGTAGTGACTGTGGCAACGGAGGAGGGGGAACAAATGGTCGGCCCTGATGAAGAAGAGGGGAAGATATCCACCAGTTCAGATGATTTCTGCACGATTGTGTGACTAAAATTTCGTGTCTCATCGGAAGACTGTGGAACGACCACTGAGTGAATAACATCCACTGCAGAAGACGCATGTGGGCGAGCCAGCGGTAGAAGAACAATGGCCGCAGCCATAAGACCTAGAACTTTCAGTATCAATCTGGCTTTTACTTTGCTGCTCTGCAATAAAATCCGAACGTATTTTTGGATGTCCAGAATTCTCTGATCTGTTAGTCTGGCTGACAACTTGACGGTGTTTAATTCTGCGCCTATATTGGCAAGGCAGCAGAGAAGATTTTTCGAAATTCACTGAAATTCCCAAACTTTTGCAGAGCTGCAGAGTGTAGTCTCTGGTCTGAAGAAGTTGATGCCTGGTGGTGGCGGAGAGGAGCCAGTCGTCCAAATAAGGAAACACCTGGAATCCATGACGTCTCAGGTGAGCTGTGATCACTGCCATGCATTTCGTAAACACTCTGGGGGCTGAAGTGAGGCCAAAGGGCAGGGCTCTGAATTGATAATGACTGGTCCCTAGCCGAAAGCGGAGAAACCTCCTGGAGCGCCTGTGAATCTTTATGTGATAGTCCGCGTCCTGAAGGTCTATCGAGCACATCCAGTTGTCCTTGCCCAGAAAGGGCAAAATGGACTGAAGCGTGACCATCCGGAATCTTGCCTTCTTGACAAATCTGTTTAGATTGCTTAGGTCTAGTATTGGTCTCCAATCTCCCGTCCTTTTGGGGACCAAAAAGAATCTGGAGTAGACGCCGGATCCTACTTGGTCTGCTGGAACAGTTTGGACAGCTCTTTTTTCTAGGAGCTTTGTAACCTCCTGTTCTGCCAAATCCCTTTGACCGAGTGAGATGTCTGGAAGGGATTGGTGAGTGCAGGATACCTTTGAAGGAATTTTGTAACCCTCGGATATGATCGACTGTACCCACATATCTTGTGAAAGGGAACACCAGGCTACTGGGTACAGCGAAATCCTTCCCCCGACTGCCTCCAAGGGTGGGCAGTCGGGCAACACCTCAGGGATGCTGAAAGGGCTTCTCAGGAAGAGACTCCCTGTTGCCCTGGTTCTGAGGACCCCCTCTGCCCCTAGGGCGGCGTTTGTGTGTTACCCCCTCTGCCTCTGGGGTAAACTGTCCACGTGTGTCCTGCTGCTCCTTGGGCTTTGGAACCACATCTTTCCTCCCTTCTGACCCTTGGGGTAGGGTCTAGAAGGGTGGAAAAATGGACTCCAACGGCAGAAAGAGTTTTGCCGTCCTGCTCACACCTGGTCAAGGTTTCCTTCACCTGAGGTCCGAACAAAGCCGAACCGTCAAAGGGGGTATTGGTGAAGGACGCCTTAAAGGGGTCCGCAAAATTACAAAGCCGCATCCAGGCTTGATGTCTGAGAGCCACTCCTGTGCCTGCGGCCCTGCTCGCTCCATCAGCTGCATAGGATATGAGCCGCATGGAGGAGTTAGTTAAGGAATTTAGGATTGCTAGCTGTGAGGCAATCTTTTCTTGAGCCCCAGCAGCAGAAGGATCCTGGACCACATCACCTAGTTCCTTGAGAATATCTCTTTGAAGCCTGGTGAAGTGACAAAGGTAGTTCAGCGAGCATAGCAAAGGTAAGCTGAAGAAAACATCCGCTTTCCATACCTGTCCATGGTCCTAGAATCTTTGTTAGGAGGATGGAGAGGTACTGAAGGATCCGCAAGTTCCTTCTTGGTGGCCGCCACCACCATAGCATCCACAGAGACACCCTTAGAAAGAAACTGCTTGTCTGTAGGGGCCGTGATAAATTTGGATGGTCTCCTGGGGACCGGTTCCACAGAATCTGGAGCTGCCCACGCCTTCTGAGCCACTACCTGCATAAGTGGGTCGAAAGGCGGAGACACCCAGGAGGTGGAAGGTCGGGATCCAAAAGCCTCCAGGTATACAGACTCATCCTCGGAGGGGTCAATGGAGGCCAATTCCCCTCTGTTTGAGGAGCTCAAGGATGTCTGAAAAGGAGACATCCTCAGAGGGGACCGTGGGGAACCCTCCGACTCATCTAAGTCGGTATCAGATGTTGTAGACTCAGGGAGTCTGTGTGTTTCCTCTTACGCGTCCTCTTCGAGGGGTTCCCCTGCAGGATCAGGAGAAACCTCGGAAGAGGAAGTTATTCCCAATGGGGAAACCTGGGCGATGGATCCCTGGGCCTGAGAGCAAGAGGGCGTCTACAGGCACCGAAGAGGGAGGAGCTAAAGGATGGACCGTTGACCTGGCTCAGGTGCCAAGACACTCCTCATCACCTCAAAGGCTCCCCTCCCGGGAGGCGGAATATTCCCCTTCCGAGGAAATAGGAATTCCGGCTCCACTGAGAGGAAGGCTCCGAGGCGATGTCGGTGCCGAGCTTACCAAAGCGAAGCCCGAGAGGGAGGCGGGGTAGGACAAGGGTCCGATGCCACTAGCCCCCTCGGAGCCGACAAGGAAACTCGGCGACGGATCCCTCCAAGGAAGGTCTCATGGAAGAGATCGGAGCAGAGGACGGAGCCAAAAGGATGTATCGGTTCGGCGCCGACACGGTCGCTGTCCCGAAGCTCGGCTCCGAACTCTGGAGGAGTCGGAGGAGGAAGTTCAAGGGGTAAAGCAATAGCGAAGTCTGCTGAGGCGGGCTATGGAGCATTTGGGCTAGTGCCTGCGACTTCAACAGCCTGCTTACCACCCTCTCCAAATCGTGGTCAGACAGCCTGGAAGATCTCGAAGATCGGCTCCGATGACTCGCTCCGACAAAGAGGAGACCCGGGCCGGTGGATGAACTCCAGCGAAGGGGACCGAGATCTCTTCTTGGGCGAAATCATCGGAGCCGACATCCCTGGGTTCCAGATGGAGCAGCTTCTCGGCTCGATGCTGGATAATATGTCAGCTCCAGCCGGAGCCGACAAGGCAACAGTAGATTGGGTGTCGGAACCGACACTACTACCTTAGAAGAAGAAAGATCGGCTCGGCGGGCGATCTCGACTCGAGTCGGAGCCACCGGAGAAGGCTTAGAAGCTGTAGCCTGAACCTTCGGAGGCTTAGAAGGTTTACTAGACCCAGTTTTAGTGGGTGAACCTTCTGGCTTTAGTAAGCCACGGAGGATCAACTTATTCCTCCTTTCCTGCAGGACTCTCTGGCTAAAAGAGTGACACAAAGCACAGGAGTCCTGCAGGTGTAAAACCCCAGGCAGTAAACACAAGAAGTGTGACCGTCTGTCAGAGACATTTTCTGACAGCACGAGTCACACTTCTTGGAGCCTGAGACCTTTCCTTCCTTAGACATAGTCCAAGAAAAAATAATACTCACACACCCCAAACAATCACACAATTAATCCCAACAAACACAGACACACAGGTAGGGATTAAGAAAGGAGGCCTAGGCCTAACCGAAATTTTAAACTTTTATAAAAACTAGAAGTTTTTAACTATAAGGGGAAATAGGGTGATTTGTAGAAACTCTACATACTATAAAAAGGAACAAGGGAGAGAAAAAACCCTGACTAATCTGTTGAAAAATTCAACTTACCTGAGCTGGCAAAAAAGGAGACCTCTTCGCAAAGCAGCAAACGAGATCTGAGGTAGTCCCGCCTTGCATCATGGGATATAGGGTTGCCTCGAGCTGGTAAAAGGAGTTCTCAAGCTAAGCAAGTGCCGAGTCGGAGCCGAGGATCGGCTCCGAACCCATCCAGCAAGAATGAAGGCGAGATTGACAACTTAACATCACTTATTGGGAAAAGTTTAAATCATGAGCCAAGCTGCCAAATGCAGAGTCTGAAGATGAGGATGCAGTACCCCCCCCCCCCCCGAACCAAGAGATCTGGTATCAGGGGAAGATGCCAAGGCAGAGACTGGGAAAGACTGCGAAGTAGTGGATACCAATGTTGTCTGGGCCAGTCTGGAGCTATGATGATGGCCCTTGGTTTTTCGTCCCTTATCTTTAACAGCACTCTGGGAAGAAGAGGCAGAGGAGGGAATGCATAGATCGAGAGCTGTGTCCAGGGGAAGGACACAGCATCCACCTTCCAAGCTTTGCTGTGATGATCCCTGGTGCAAACGGTTAGAAGAAGGTGGTTGGTTGGAGATGAGAAGAGATCCACCTGGGGAGTGCCTCAATGCTGGATGATGCGATAGAAGATGGTCTAGTTTAGTTGCCACTCGTGAGGATCCAGAACCTGCCTGCTCAACCAGTCTGCCAAGGAGTTGAGTCTTCCTGGAAGAAACTGAACTGTCAGATGAATGCCCATGGAAGCTGCTATGGACCATAGTATCATGCTTCGTCTGCACAGGGGGTAAGAGTGCGCCCCTCCCTGCTTGTTGATCACATGATTGTGGTGTCATCTGTCCTGACCAGAAGAGTACCAGGAGAGAGAGAAGATGACTGAAAGCCATTAAGGCCTGCTGGACTGCCATCAATTTCTTCAGATTTATGTGCAAATGAACCTGTTGAGAGTTCCAAGTCCCTTGAATGCATCTGGCCTCTAGATGTGGTCACCAAGCACAGTCCGAGGCATCTGTGGTGAGAGTCTGACTGGCAGGAGGTGGACAGGAAGGCAGGCCTTTGTTCTGTGCACAGTCCGTCGCCCACCAAAGGAACTCCGTCTACAGGCAGGGAATCAAAGGAAGTATTAAGTCTAAATCCTGAGTGTGTTGACATTGAGGTACCACTGTAATTTCCTCATATGCAGTCTGGCATATGGTATCATCAGAATACATAAAGCCATGAATCCCAGGGCTTGCAGGAATTGCCTTGCAGAGAGCTGGGTCATGCTTGCCAAATTTTTGAAGGAATTCAAAAGATCCATTTGTTTCTCTTGAGGGAGGAATACCATCTGGGTGGCTGTGTTCAGGCTCGCTCCCAGAAATGCAATCTCCCTGGTGGGTACCCAATTTTGACTTCTTTTCGTTGATGGTGTAGCCCAAAGAGGTGAGAAGGTTCTTTACAAAGTCCAAATCCTAGCTCTATGGTGTATGGTATGCGGGTTGAAAGAAGCACAGAGAACACAATTAGGGACGTCGTGTTCAAGGCCCAAACAAGTAATACAACAGGAGTGAAAATCATGGTGCGGAATCTGTTTTCCACAGGCAAGACAGTTATTAACTTTCTCTGACATTCGTTAAAGCAAAATAAGAGGGTCCCCAATGGGGTACTTATCTGAGGATGTCTTCAACTAAGCAGTCGGAATACAAAAAGAATGTACTCGGCTGACCGGCACTCATGCAAAATGCTTCTGCTTTGGGCTCTGCGGCAAGAAAGACCAAGGAAATGATGTCGGCTGCCTTCTTTGCTACCTGACGTCAGGTCTAAACCGAAGGCAGCCAACGTCATATACCAAGGACTTTGGTATTCTGGCCGACTGTGGGCTACCGGGAGCTGGATAACCCCATTTTGTAAGGACTGCAACAGTGAAACACGATGAACATGCTGAACTATCCCCTTATGAGGAAGTTAGAAATAGCTGCCAATTGAACTTTAACTGTAGAAAAACTGGCACCCTGCTGGAAAATGCTTGCCAGAAACTCCAAGATAATAGAACCGGTGCAGTGAAAGTCTTCAAATCCTGTTGAGTTGCCCAAATGGAGAAACGCTTCCGCCGCTACCAAAATCTTCTTAACCGGAGAAGATAACCCAGGAGTCTTAACTATCATAGGAACTGAAGCAAATAAGCAGTGAGCTTCAGACTGGCCAGATCTGGATGTGGATCCCTAAGGGATGTGAAATCAGATTCGGAACCGAATTCAACGTCCAGGGAGGACACACTACACGAGATCACAGAGAAGGGAACCATACTTGGCAAGGCCAGAAGGGGGCAATGCGGATGACTGAACTCCCCGGCTGTTTTGCTTTCTTGGTGAATTTTGAGATCAGGGGAAGAGGAAGATAAGCATAAAGAAGACCAGCGTGCCAAGCATGAACTAGAGCATATCTGGGGGGCTCCCCTGGGCGGGGATTCAGAGCAAAAAACTTGCTGCACTCTGCGTTGGAAGGGGATGCGAAGAGATCACAGCAAGGCTGACGCCACTTTAGAAAGATCTTCTTCGTTACTGAAGGATTCATAGACCACACGTATGGCATCAGGACAGACCTGCTTAGCCTGTCCGCTAAAATATTGGACCCCCCCCCCGGAATATGCGTTGCCGCCAGAAAATGGCTGGTAGAGATCACCCACTCCCCACAATCTCACGGCTTTGCGGCAAAGGGAATAAGACCTGGCTCCCCCCGGTATGATGATATACCAGACTACTGACCTGTTGTCTGTCTGGATGGCAATCATCCCTAGGGAAAGACAGGCCTGAAGAGCTTCCAACGCTGATAGCACCGCCCTCATCTGCAACTGGATCTCCAGGGAAGCCCATGTGCCTTGGACAGTCCTTTCCAAGCAATGCCCCCCCCCCCCAAGCAGGGAGGCATCCATGGTCACCGTAGTCAGAGGAGGGGGGAGAATAAACGAGCGACTGCAAAGACCACCTGGGGACTGAATCCACCAAAGAAGAGAATCTCTGCATGCCCGGGATAGGCAAACAGGATGTGAGAGTGGTAGATCTAGAAAGGTCCACTGAACCGCCAGAGTCCATTGAAGCATATGTAACCGAGCTGTGGGGACGAGGGTGATCGTGGCCGCCATGGGCCCCAACACCCTTAAATCCAGCTCTGCAGGGGGAGATGGAACTTGAAGAATGTACAAGACATGCTGTTTGAGGGAGTGAAGCCGGTCAGGTGTCAGGAAGGCCTTGGTCTGAATGGTGGCCAACTGGGCTCCAAAAAAATCCCGAACTTGAACCGGTTTGTAAGAGAGATTTGTTGAGACTGATGGTGATGCCCAGCTGGTGGGCGGCTCGGATGAGAAAGTCTCTGGCTTGGCAGAGTCGATGCCTGGAGAGGGGCCAATTGTCCAGGTAAGGGAAGACCTGGAAGTCCTGCTACCACCGCCATCACTTTAGTGAACACCCTGGGGGCTGTGGTTGAGACCAAAGGTAGCGCTCTGAATTGTTAATGACTGGCCCTCCAGCCTGAAGTGGAGAAACCTCCGAAAGAGTCTGTCCATTCTGATGTGATGGTATGCATCTTGAAGGTTTACTGAGCACATCCAGTCGTTTTCCAGCAAAAAGGACAGGACAGATTGCAGTGTGACCATCTGGAATTTTGTCTTTGCAACTGACAGATTCAGGGTAGAGAGACCCAGAACTGGCCTCAAGTCCCACATTTTCTTTGGCACCAAAAAGAACCTGGAATAGATTCCTAATCCGGACTGGTCTGGGGGGATGGGGAGGATGACTCGTTTTTCTAGCAGCTTGGAAATTTCCTGTACTGCTGCCTCCCTTTGCGCTTGTGGAACATCTGGGAGGAACCTGGCCAGGCTTGGCCTTTGAAAGAAGGGGGCTGAATATCCTCTGGAAATGATTCGCAACACCCATCATCTGTAACTGACTCCCAGGCTGATAGGTGTAGCGAGAGTCGACCCCCAACTGCCTCCAGAGATGAACAGCCAAGCAACCCTTCAGGGCTGCTGCAAGACCCTTGGTTCCTCAGGCCCCCCCCCCCCCCTGCAGTCAGAGCGATGTTTGTCGAATCCTACTCTGCTTCTGGGGGAAGGTGAGTCCCAAGCATCCTGGGAATAAACCTGAGACTTCCAGAACAACTTCTTCTTCACCCCCCTAATGATCCCTGAAGAAGGATCAATGAGGGGTTGAAAAGCGGATTCCAAGAGCAGACAGCGTCTTCCTGCTCTTTTCACTGTGTGTCAGAGTATCACGTACCGTCTTTCCAAACAGTGTGGAACCATAGTACGGGGCATTTGTGAAAGACGCCTTGAAGGGCTCCGAGAAGGTACAAAGCTGGAGCCAGGTGTGATGCCTGATGGCAATGGCTGCACTGGCAGCTCTAGGGGCACCCTATATAGCATGAGAGAGAAACTGCATAGAAGTGCTGGCAATGGAGGCAAGGGTGGCCATTCTGGAGGAGAAAATCTTCTTATCCTCCACCGACATAGACCCTGGGTTAGACTCGGCGACCTCCTTCACTAGGTCTCACTAAAGCCTAATAATGTGTGCCATACAGTTCAGTGCACAGACACTGAACGTGGCTGAAGCACAGGCCCGCTTCCCAAAAGTCCAGCATCCTAGACTCTCGGTCCAGAGGGTGAACCGTGACGCTCTCCTGTGCGAGTTCCTTCTTGGTCCCTTTGACCAATGTGGCTTGTCTGTAAGGACACTGAGGACCTTATCGGGGTGCTTGGGAATAGGCTCCACCATGTCAGGGTCCTTCCATGCCAGAGATGTCACAAGATCCACCAAAGGATCTGTGGTGGGGGGGACACCCAGAAGTAGAGTCTCCTGCGTCAAATGCTTCTAGGAACACCGAATTGTCAGGGTTGGGGTTTTGGACAAACCACCCCCATGCTGTCACAGGATCTCCAAATGAGACATCCTCTAGGGGTGATCAGGGGGAACCCTCCCCCTTCCTCCAAGTCAGTGTCTTTTGTGACAGACTCCAGTGGGGAGTCTATGTGCCTCCTTTTACACGTACGTTTTCGATGAACCTGCTAGGGAGTGGTTCTCTGGGGGGGACTCAAAAACATCTAGCTACACCCGTGTGGGAACTCCATGGGGTAGGGATCTAGCAGAATGTCAGAATCCAGATCAGAAACAGAGGGAACCAGGACAGATTCTGAAGACGAGAGCATCAAGGGTCTCGATGGAATCGAGAGAACCCTCTCCCCCACATCAAAGGCAGATGGAGAATGAATTGCCTGAGTAGGGGCTACAGATGGGTCCGTAATCCTCTGGATCAACAGGGAAGCCACAGTCAAACCTCCAGGGGCAGAGACACCGATTGGAAGCCTCTGCTCCAAAAAACTCAGAGCCGAAACCATCCCCTCAGATCTTGTGCCGAGGCTACCACTACGAGAGCCGGATGGATCCAAGCTTGTCGGATGCGACCTGCTCAAGACAATGGCCGACATCGAGGTACCAGGTACTGTCGGCGCTGACCCCTCAACGCCGAGGGTCCTTAGACCTGAGTACTCTGAAACTGGGGGGTCGGATCGGAGAAGGAGTAAATCGGTATGAAGGCAGACTGCATGCCCTCTGCTCCAGAGAGAGAAGGGGCAGGCAAGACTCATCTGTATCTGGGTGCGAATGAATCGCCACATCATCATGTCCACCTCAGCTTTGGAAAGGCTGTTGGTGGATCTGGAGGATGAAGCCACATACACCAGCCTAGAGGGGTGGTGAGGTGACGCTGATGCTGGAGAACAGCTCCAAAGCACCTCTGGTCCGGGGAGAAATGAGGGGAATGAAGCTAGGGAGACTCAATCCTCAGAGCCGAATGGAGCTTTGCAGGTGGTCCCTCTGAGGATAAGTGTTGGGGGGACCGCTTCCTCGGCTTGTCCTTATGCCTGTGCTTATCCCCGTCCCTGGTCCTCTTGGCGGGAGATTGAGTCCCAGAGGCCGGGGTGGAGACAGAAGTTGTAGCAGGGGTAGCAGTAGAAAAGGAGGCCTGGGTCCCCATGGTAGGAGGGGGAGAAGGCCTTTTAGAATAAGTTTATTCTTCCTGTCGATCAATGTGCGGGAATTAAACCAAGGGCAGATCGAGCAGGAAGAATCAAGGTGGCCAACCCATAGACACTTAACGTACACAGTGTGGCCATCAGCTGGGGAAAGCTTGTGGCCACACTCCATGTATTTATGAAACCCAGGTTTAGGAGTCTCTGACCTCGTCAAGAGACAGAGGTAGGCCCAAATCAAAGCAAAAATACACTCAAACACACAATCCTAGAAACAGGACAAAAAGAAAGTTTTGTTTTTTTTTTTTTTTGAATTGATGCGAGACGTGGATGGAAAGTGATAGGAAAGCTAGAAAAGAGAATTGCTAGACTGAAAGAAAACTATAGAGTGGAAAATATAGACACACTTACCCAAAAAGTCTCGGAGCTAACAGATCACGATGCTTACACAAGCACGGCAAGCAAGATCTGAAGGGAGGAAGGAGACATGGGCATTATGGGTAGGGGAGGAGCTCAGAGCTTGAATCAGATGCTGGAGAAATGCATCCAAGTCGGATCCGTACCAGATCAATGTTCCCACAGGTTGAAGACCAAATGAAGACAACTTCGGATGTTAGAAATAAAGACAAAGGATAGCTAATAACCACAGAAAGCAGCACTTATCTGGAGAAGCAGCTCGAGACCAGTGCAATCACATCTAGCCAGGAAGGCAATAAACGAGATCTGAGGAGATGCAGGGCATTGTGGGCATGGGAGGAGCTCGACATTAGTAGCATCTGTCTTTTGGAATGGCCTGTTCAGATCCAATATCAGATCCAAGGACCCAGTGGTGAGGAAGAATGAAATGGACAATATCAGATCTACATTTTTCTCATTTAATTTCAGACCACTGCCCACGTATCAACTGTTAATAAGGTTTAACTCATGCTGCAACAGCTGTCAAGCACTCCAAGATCGAATAACAAACCCCAGTTTACAGTAATCTGCAAACTCAGATCACCATAGGTCAGGGGTGCTGTCCTGAAAGGTTGAGAAACATATGTCAAATACAACAGGGTACTACACTTGCTGGTACTATGCAACCATTATCCGTTGTTTCCATGAATTTTTAAAAGGAATTAATGAGATTAAAGAGGCGGAACCTTCCTTTGACAAAGCCAAACTGTCTAGTGTCCAGAGTTAACAGAACTTCTATATGTAGATTAACGTGATATGGAATAAGTTCCATTATTTTACATACAAGGCTGTTAATACAATAGTTAGGGAACTGTTGTTGCACTATCCTTGTGTAATGGCATTACAATGGCTGTTTTCCAGGCTTCATGAATGTAAGTCAGTGGAGAGGCATAAATTAAACAGTTTCAATAAGGTTCCAGACAGGATATATTTGAAACTGAAAATCAGGCAACTCATTACATAGTCTGGGAACATGGACAAGGCGTTCTGAGTTTTTGAGAAAGCTGACAGGACTTGTTCCATTGTAATTAAAAGGGGTGGAAGTAACACAGGAATCTGCTGAACAGAAATAAACTGTGGGTGGGCGAAAATTTGCACTAAATCTGCCAGCTATGATACAGCAGACTCCCTCTTATCCGGCCTCTCTTTAACCAGCCTCCTCTTTAACCGGCCATCAAATTTCAGCTGTAACCCTAGCAAAAGACAACAAAGAACAACACCACTTACTCCTCTTAAGGGCTAATATTCATTCGAAAAATGCATACTAACACAAATCCTTTTATTCTAGTTGATTTATAACCTATAAATGCTATTTTGTATGCTTTATCTGATTAACCAGCCATTCATTTATCCAGCCTAAGATCTGGTCCCAGCAAGACCAGATAAGAGGGAGTTCTACTGTATTAGCTATCGTAGCTTAGGGTCAGAATGGTCAGTACTATTGTGGGCTAGTTCCGAACATTACTGGATGATTATTTACCTTCCTGATAAAGCAAAAGCTACATTTTGTGAACATATCCACCATAACATCATATTTTCAAGCAACAGGCTCACTACTGCAAGAAACACATAGAAACATGGATGTTGACTACAATGGATGCAAAATGTCCAGCCTGGCCTTTCTTGCAGTGGTACAACCCAATGGTGGGCACCTTGTAGGCCTGAGTTATACTTGTTATGAGAAGCCCACATGCAAGGAAGCACCCTTTTTATTCTTTTCCTATAGTCACGAAAGATAGGAAAACAAATGAACATACCATCAAATGCTGCAAGAGAAGAACCCTACCATTCCTAAACCTAATGCACTCAAATGGTATAGAAGCAATTTAAGAGAGAAAAAAATCTTAAAACAGTAGTCTATTTTGCTACTGTTTCTTGAAATCCAGTAGATTTTTAGTCACCTTTGGAACATATCTTAATGCCTCTCGCCATTCCCTTTTATTAAAAGGGTCAGGGATTTAGATAGTTAAGTAAATGAACAAGTAAAGGAGCCAGCACCCTGGAGGATCCAAACAAAACAATCTTTATTGCAACAGAGACTAGACCGGTTTCAGCAACAAGGCTTTCGCCAGTAGTACATTAAGCCATAATGGTGGATTTTAGTCTTATATACTGTCATAAATGAGTCATATGACATCACTTCCTGTGTTAATAAATGCATAAAATAAGAAGTTATGTACCTACCATAACGTTCCATGTTAGTTGTCTTCTCTCGCCTTCTTTCTTGCTTGATGGGTTTGGAGCCGATCCTCGGCTCCGACTCAGCACTTGCTTTAGCTCGAGAACTCCTTTTACCAGCTCGAGGCAGCCCCATATCCCATGATGCAAGGCGGTAAGTACCCAGATCTCGTTTGTTGACAAAGGGCAATAACACCAAGCATAAAATACTTCCCAAAGGAAGAAGAAACTTACAGATGGAAAAAGGACCAGGTCTGAATGGTCTTTAGCATAATGGTTTCTTATACAAGGTCTGTCCAGGCCAGGGGGAAGGAGGGAGGGTCATGAGAAAGAAGGCGAGAAGACAACTAACATGGAACGTTATGGTAGGGACATAACTTCTTAATGTTAAGTTGTCAATCTCGCCTTCATTCTTGCTTGATGGGACCGCGTCCCTAGCACCTCTATCCTGGGTGGCTGAATGGAACAAACTCTTGAGGACTGTAGAGCCAAAACTGGCTCTGTCCCTGGAGGCCAAGTCCAATTTGTAATGGGAAACAAAAGTGTGAGGAGTGGCCCAAGTGGCCGCTGCACAAATAGTGTCCAAAGGAAGTCTAGCTTGAAAAGCTGTAGAAGTAGCTAAACTCCTAGTTGAATGTGCTTTGGGTTTTGAGCACAGCTGTTTTCCCCTAGTATAAATTTCAGTGATGACGAAGAAAGCCATCTGGACAAAGTCACTTTAGAAACAGGAAGGCCTTTTTTATTATCCGCATAGGAAACAAAAGTTGATCAGATTTTCTAAATTTTTTTGTTCTGTCCAAATAATATCTAAGTTGACGGTGGACGTCAAGATAATGTAGCTTTTGTTCAGCTCTATCTGAATAGTTAGGAAAAATACAGGAGATCAATGGATTGATTCAGATTGTTCTTTGAAGCGACCTTAGGTAAAAAGGATGGATTAGTTCTCAAAGATACTCTGTCTTTGTGAAAAATCAAATAGGGAGGTCGAACCGAAAGAGCATGAAGTTCAGACACCCTCCTGGCAGATGTAATAGCCACTAGGAATAAAGTTTTCCAAGAAAGATATTTCAGGGAACAAGAAACAGCTGGCTCGAAGGGGGGAAGAATCAAGGATGTCAGCACTAAATTTAGATCCCACTGAGGAGGAGGATTCCTGATTGGAGGCTTTAGTAGGAAAATTCCTTTCAAGAAGGCCCTGCAGAGCCTATGGGACATAATATTATGATCTGCTATCCCGACATGAAAATTAGAAATAGCAGCCAATTGAACTCTGACTGTGGAAGAAGAGGAGCCTGCATGAAAAATCTCTGCTAAGAAGTCCAGAACTGCCTGAACAGGGGCAGTAAAAGGATCAATATTTTGGGCCTTAGCCCAATAAGAGAAACGTTTCCATTTGCTTGTGTAAATCCTCCTGGTAGAGGATTTTAGTGAAACTACTATGATGTCTCTAACTGGGTTAGAGATCAAAGGAAGCCTGGCTAAGGAAGGAAGTGGAGCAACCATGCTGTGAGGTTGAGAGAAGGGATTGACCGGTGCAGCTGACCGGATTGGTGAATCAGTAGATCTGGCACTGGGTCCAGATGCAGGCTGCACCAAAAGGTGATGATGGAGGAGCAGGAACCAAACTTGTCGAGGCCAGTAAGGGGCAATGAGAATCAATTTGGCTCTCAAAGCGGTAGCTTTCTGGATCACCTGAGGGATCAGAGGAAATGGAGGGAAGGCATAAAGAAGTCCCTGGGGCCAATCCTGGGTCAGAGCGTTTCTGGGGGGATGGCCTGATAGAGGAAGAGGCTGAAGAAGTCTGGACATTTGCTGTTTTGGGGAGTAGCAAAAAGATCGCAACATGGATGACCCCATTCCAGAAAAATCTCTTCCGCTATAGATTGCTTGAGAGACCACTCGTGAGGCATGAGGATAGCTCTGCTCAATCTGTCCGCTATAATGTTGGTTTTCCCAGGGATATGCGTTGCTACCAGAAACCGATGAGAGGAGATGGCCCATTGCCAAAGTCTGAGCGCTTCTCGACACAAAGGGTAGGACTTGGTTCCGCCCTGTTTGTTGATATACCAAACTACAGACATGTCTGTGTGGACTGCAATTGTCCCTACGGGAAGAAAGTCGTTGAGGGCTTGCAACGTTAAAAGCACTGCTCTCATCTCCAGGACATTTATGTGCAGATGGTACTCGAACGGTTGCCACGTCCCATGAACCATCCTGCCCTGATAATGACCCCCCCACCCGATCAGGGAGGCATCCGTGGTGACAGTGGCTATCGGGGACGGAGGTACAAAGCACCTGCCTTGGTGAACCTGAGACAATGTGATCCACCAAGCAAGATGTTCTTTGCATGTTTTGTCACCAGAATCTGGTGGCGCATTGGAAGTTGCTGGTATGACCACTGTGTGAACAGCATCCACTGAAGAAGGCATGTAGAATCGAGCCAGGGAAGAAGTGTAATGGCGCAGCCATGAGACCTAATACCTTCAGAACCATTCTGGCCTGTATTTTCTTGCTGGCCAGAATGATCCTGACATGAGTCTGAATGTCTGAAACTCTTTGTTCTGTAAGGGTAGCTGACATCCGAACAGTGTTTAAGTTTGCCCCTATGAAGGTAATAGACTGGCAGGGCGATAAGGATGACTTTCTGAAGTTGATTGAGATGCCCAAATGAGAACAAAGGTCTATTGTGTAATCCCTGAAGCTTGTATAAGCTGATGCCTGGTGGTGGCTGACAGGAGCCAGTCGTCGAGATCTGGAAACACCTGGAATCCTTGGCGTCTCAGGTGAACCGTGACCACTGCCATGCATTTGGTGAACACTCTGGGGGCTGTAGTGAGACCAAAGGGCAGGGCTCTGAACTGGAAATGACTGGACCCCAGCCAGCGGAGAAATCTCCTGGAGCGTCTGTGAATTTTGATGTGATAGTACGCATCCTGAAGATCTATTGAGCACATCCAGTTGTCCTTCTGTAAGAAGGGCAGAACTGACTGAAGAGTGACCATTCGAATCTTGTCTTCCTGACAGACTTGTTGAGTCTGCTGAGATCAATATTGGTCTCCAGTCTCCCGTCTTTGGGGACCAAAAGAACCTTGAGTAGATTCCGGGCTCTGAATGGTCTATTGTAACTGGCTGAATGGCTCTTTTTTGCAGTAGTTTCGCGATTTCTAACTCTGCAATGTCCCTTAGACCGGGTGGTACATCTGGAAGGGAATTTGAGGGGAAGGACTTTCCTCGAAAGAAATTATGTAACCCTTGGATATGATCGACTGTACCCATGTGTCTTGAGTGAGGGAATGCCAGGCTTCTGGGTACAGTGATAATCTTCCCCAGACTGCCTCCAAGGAGGGACAGCCGGGCAACACCTCAGGGATGCTGAAAAGGCTTGTCAGAGAGGCTCCCTGTTTCCCTGGTTCTTGGACCCCTCTGCCTCTAGAGCGGCGTCTGTTATTGTTACCCCTCTGCCTCTAGGGTAAACTGACCACGTGAATCCGGCGTGACTCCTTGGGATTTACGGAACCACATCTTCCCACCCTTCTGTCCTTTGGGATAAGGCCTAGAAGGTGTGGAAAACAGACTCCAACAGCAGAAAGAGTCTTGCCGTCCTGCTCGCACCTGGTCAAGGTTTCCTTCACCTGAGGGCCAAACAAAGCTGACCCATCAAAGGGAGAATTTGTGAAGGGCGCCTTAAAGGGATCCGCAAAATCACATAGCAGCATCCAGGCTTGGCGTCTAAGAGCCACACCTGTGCCTGCGGCTCTACTCAGCTCCATCCGCAGCATAAGATATTAGCCGCATGGAGGAGTTAACAACGGAATAAAGGGTTCCTAGCTGCGAAGCAATCTTTTCTTGAGCCCCTGCAGCTGTAGGATCCTGAACTACCTCTCCCAGCTCCTTCAGGATATCCCTTTGGAGTCTGGTGAAGTGACATAGGTAATTCAGCGAACGCATAGCAAAGGTCGCTGAGGAAAACATCCGCTTACCGTACCTATCCATGGTCCTAGAGTCCTTATTAGGAGGATGGGCGGGCACGGAAGGATCTGCAAGTTCCTTTTGGTGGCGCAGCCACCACCATGGCATCAGTGGGGACACCCTTGGTAAGGAATTGTTTGTCACTCGGGGCAGTGATAAATTTAGAAGGCCTCCTAGGGACTGGCTCTACAGAGTCAGGAGCTGCCACGCCTTCGTGCAATAACCTGCATAAGGGGTCAAAAGGCGGAGACACCCAGGAGGTGGAGGGCCGAGATCTAGCCTCTAGGTATACTGACTCATCCTCAGAGGGATTGTTGGTGGGCCAGTTTCCCCTCTGTTTCAGAAGTTCTAGGATGTCTGAGAAGGAGACATCCTCAGAGAGGATCTAGGGATCCCTCTGACTCATCAAAGTCAGTATCCAAGTGACAGACTCGGGGAGTCTACATGCTTCCTCTTACAAGTCCTCTTCCTAGGAGGATCTCCCGAAACATCAGGAGAATCCTCGGAAGAGGTGGAAATTCCCAATGGGGAAACCTGAGGCGGAGGATCTCTGGGTCCTGTAGCAAGAGAAGTGGCAGAGATGTCAACAGGTACTATAGAGGGAGGAGCTACGGGAACAGACTGCTGACTGATACCAGTGGCCAGTACACTCTTCATCACCTCGAATGCTTCCCTCCCAGGCAGGTCCGAGAGAACCCGCTCCGAAGAGCTAGGAACTCCAGGGACCACCGAAGGAAGTCTCGAGGCAGATGTCGGAGCCGAGCTCACCAAGGCCGAGGCTCCAAGGGAAGAAGCGAGGTTCGGACAAGGGTCCGATGCCACTCACCCCTCGGAGGAGACCATGGAAGCCCGACCACGAATCCCTCTAAGGAAGGTCTCGAAGAGGAGATAAGAGTAGAGGCTGAAGGAACAGAAGGGGTATCCGTCCTCCAGCCGTAGCAGTAACCATGCCGAAGACTCCAACTCCAAGCTCTGGGGTAGAGTTGAAGGAGGAACTGTAACGGGGTGTGGACCAACAGTCGTCTGCTGAGACGGACTGTGTAACATTTGGGCCAGTACCTGTGACTTGAGTAATCTACTGACCACTCTCTCTAGGTCATGATCTGACAACCTGGATGACCTTGAAGATCGGCTCCGATGGCTCCGTTCGATAGAAGAGGCGAAGCCGGAGCGGAAAGTATCGGCTCCAAGGAAGGAGACCTCGACCTCTTCCTGGAATGAGCCAGCGGAGCCGATACTATAGATCCTGTCGGGCCGACCTCGGAGCCGACAGGGCGCCTCGATGTATCGGCTCCAGCGGAGCCGATACAGCCACCAAAGTAGCGGTGTGGGAGCCGATCGGGCCGACACGATGCCTGTGCCACATGGGTGTCGGAACCGATCGGAGCCGATATCGAAGTGGACAATACAGATTCGCACCGATAGCCATCGGTGCCGAAAGCTGTCAAGCCAGAATCGGCTCCAGCGGGCGATCTCGACTCAGTGAGTCGGGCCGAGGCCGCAGGCTTAGATACAGAAGCCTGGGCCTTGGCAGGTTTTGCTGATTTTGGTGGAGCCGACTTGGCGGAGAACCCTCCGGCAGAAGGCCCCTAAGAATCAGCTTATTTCTCTCCTGCAGGACTCTCTGGCTGAAGGAGTGACAAATAGCACAGGAGTCCTGCAGGTGAAGAGGGCCCAGACAATACAGGCAAGAAGTGTGACCGTCTGTCAGAGACATCTTCTGACAGCACGAGTCACACTTCTTAAAACCTGAGACCCTCTCCTTTGACATGGTGCTGAAAACACAACACACACACACACCAGTCAAAATTAACAACAAAATACCAAAAAGGTATTCTATAAACCAACACACACACCCTAACAGGGGGGGGATGGGATAGGGAAAAGATTGACTAACAAAAAATTAAAGGAGACAGGGAATTTCTGTCAGAAAGGGTAGAAATATAAACTTAAACTATCAATAAAGGAGTTTTTGACTAAAAAGGGGCTTAAATATCACAAAAGTGAACAACTTACCAGGAGCTGGTAAAAAGAAGACCTCCTAAGCGAAGCGGCAAACGAGATCTGGGTACTTACCGCCTTGCATCATGGGATATGGGGCTGCCTCGAGCTGGTAAAAGGAGTTCTCGAGCTAAAGCAAGTGCCGAGTCGGAGCCGAGGATCGGCTCCGAACCCATCAAGCAAGAATGAAGGCGAGATTGACAACTTAACATTAAAAGTGTTAACAAAACACCATGTGAAACAAAACACCATATAATCTGGAATATTCAAGTTCATAAGTTAGGACTTGTATAAATAATAAATATTGACAGATTAAGGTCTGACAAAATTATAGTTATACAGATATATGTCAAAAACATGAATCACAAAAAAGTTCCTGACACCAAAGATATTTAAAAATCTTGTCATATGTGGTACATCTGAATACAGATGTATCTGTAATAGTACAAGTTGCTGCTAGACAAGAAAGGCACCAGGGGGTATAGCATGCCCTTGAATAGGGGAAGACTACACACCTTATAGCATCACGTCCCATGACAGCAAAACAACTTCAAGCGCCTCAAGTGACTTAACTTTAGAGGAGATCACAGCCTAGATGTAGACAAAAATTTCACATTAGATGGAAAGGTCTGATAAAAAAATGAAGAATGCATTAATAGCAGCCTGAGATCACCCTACAGAGGGAGTGATGAAGATAGGAAAGATGTCAGGCACGAGATAGGTACTGCAGAAAGTGTGAACAGAGCCATTAGAAGAAAAATGTGTTCATATGGTAGACAAGAGCAGAACAAAATACATGAGGGTTACTGGTGTGCCATAGAACAAGGTGTGGAATGCACTGCTTGTATGACAGGCTTACTGAATGGAAGGAAATACCATTAGCAGGTATTAAAACAGTGACGTCACACAGATTAATTTCTGACTCCAACATCTCCACACAAAAATGCCATATCTGAGCTAATTAAATTCAAGTCATAAGGTTTGAAGGGGAAGATCCTCTGAGCCATCTGAGCACCTAGCAAAACACTGAAGATAAAGGACAGTAACAAACTATTATGTGACCACAGTTACTCGTAGGTTCCCAGACAAGTACTAGGCAATCACTCTACAGACCATTACAAGTCTGGCCCATAAACCATATTCAAACATTTTTCCCCAGCTTCAGGAAGGACAACACAAGACAGACCAAGGAGAATTAGAATATGTCCATTCAATTATCTAGGTTTACCCTGAAGGTGCCAAAGATGCTGCTCTGCTTGACATGTAGTAGAAATTTGTTCCAGATATGGGGATCCACTGGGATATGAAACTACATTACCTTGTCTTATTTAACTGTCGATGAAGGTTTAGATTCCTTAATCTGAGTATTTAAGAGCTATTTGTTCCAAGAAAAGGAGGCAAGAAGAGTTTGTTATTTTACACCTTGAAAAGCTAGACGCAGAGCAACACACAGGAGTCTATAAAAAATTGAGAACAGGGAGAGGACTGCTAGCCTGTTCATATAACTGAAG
This sequence comes from Protopterus annectens, assembly GCF_019279795.1. Classification (NCBI taxonomy): domain Eukaryota; kingdom Metazoa; phylum Chordata; order Ceratodontiformes; family Protopteridae; genus Protopterus; species Protopterus annectens. Next base: position 830,147,950 of record NC_056725.1, read on the forward strand.
GTGTTGACGATATTAATCTTTTTAGTTAGGAATGTTTAGCTCCATTCGACATTTCAGCAAGCATATACCAAAAGGAGCATTATATTCAATAAGGGGTCTAGTAAGAAATGAGTACAGTAAAATTAGGATGTCTCTGGATACAGAGAGGTTACCAGTAGAAATTAGTTGAGACAGACTGTAGAATTTCTGAATTACCACAGAGACAACTGTTGAAACAGACGGGAATTTCGAGGAGGAGTACCTAGAACCCTTATGACCACGTCTGACTGGAGAAATGTGTTACCTTACGGTATGATGACAAAATATTTTTCGTCTACTAAAATAAACAATACCACATTTTTCATGTTTATATTGAGACCATTGTCCTTATACCAGTTAGAGTCTAACCCATGCTGGAGCAACTATGAGTCAGTGGGGAATGAATAAAAAAACACCCAATTTACAGGCACCTGCAAAACTGGATAACCACAGTCCAGGAGTGCTGTCTTGAAGGTCTAAGAAAGAGTACAAAAAGGAGAGAGTCCCAACACTAAGCCATTTAGTATACCACTGGTAACTTTTTGCTCTCAGAAGTTGTACCTGCACCTCAGCGATACGTGGTCTGTCAAATAACCACAGCACAATACGTGGATTTACTCTGAAAGTCAGATTTCCAGTCACCAGAGAGACTGAAACAAACTACTTGAGTTTATGACAAGAGATTATTCTTTTGAACATCCAATGTGCAACAAATATGACCAAGATACATATATCTAGTTCACAGTCAAAACCGCAGCAAAAAAATAAATGGTCACTGGTACGAAATGTTGCAAATGGTTATAAAGCAAACTGAGAACATGCTGCAATGAAAGTTTTTTTACAAGGCATATGCTGCAGTAAAAGTCCCAAACAAAGGAATTACGTGCAGACAATCATTCCCTCTGTAAAGAGAGTAAAAAGTTAATTTTATGTTATGTACTTACCATAACTTGGTATCTGTGTTGTCCATTCTATTCTGATTCATGTATGAGTTACAGATCCAACCTCAGATCCGACTTGGACACCTTCTACAGACTTCCGCTTTCAGGCTTGAGCTCCTCCCTTCCCCCACAATCCCCTGTACTAAACACAGCTTCCTCAGATTGAGTGATCCTCCAGAAAAATGTCTCAGGCCGGGGATGGATAAGAGAGAAGGTGAATCAGAATGAGCATGGACAACACAGATGCCAAGTTATGGTAAGCACATAACTTAAAAATCTGATGTTGTCCTTCTCGCTCTGATTCACGTATGGGTCAGAGTCCCCAGCTACATTCTCTCTTGGGGGGGGTCTCAAGGAAGGATATTCCACAGCACTGACTAAACAAAAGAAGTTCCGCTTCTGGTGACAATATCCAATTTGTAATGAGCCACAAATGTATGAGATTTAGACTAAGTGGCTGCTGCACATCTACAGAGATTCTGGATGAAAAGGCAATTGATGTGGCTATCAATCTAGTTTAATGGGCTTTAGGGGGAGTAGACAGTTTCAGACCGTTCTTATCGTATATGAAAGAAATACAATTATTAATCCATTTTTTGCAAGAGTTATCTTCATTACTGCATGTCCCAGGCAATTAGGTGAAAGAGATGCACATAATTTATCTGATTTTCTGAACTGTTTGGTCTTGTGAAGACAGAAACATAGCTGACTATGAACTTCCAACAAAAGCAACATATACTCCACTTGATTGGAGTAACTGGGGAAGAAAACTGGTAATTGCATAGTCTGATTAATATTTGATTCAGTACCCACTTTAAGCATAAAGAATGAATTAGTACAGAGGGAAACAAGAAGTTATGTACTCACCATAACGTTCGATATGTAGTCCATCTCGCCTCACATTCTTACCCGTGGGTTCGGAGCCGAATATCGGCTCCAACTCGGACGATTTTACTAGCTCGAAGTCTCTCATTGGCTGGGCTAAGTGGGTATCCCATGGTGCACTGCTCCATATCCCCAGATCTAGTTTGCTGCAAAAATCATTTGTACTCCATACACACATCACATCCATATAAAGAATAAGCTAAGCAAGGGAACTCTGTAGATGACAACCTAACCTCCAAATCCTCCAGGAAGGGGGAAGGTGCGAGGGTAAGTAAGAATGTGAGGCGAGATGGACTACATACATCGAACGTTATGGTGAGTACATAACTTCTTGATGTTATGTAGTCCTATCTCGCCTACATTCTTACCAGTGGGACAGCGCCCCTAGCACCTACATCCTGGGTGGCTCATAGGAAAATACTCCTGAGAACTGTGGAGCCAAAGAAAGACCTGCCCCTGGAGACCACGTCCAATTTATAATGAGAAACAAAAGTGTGAGGAGAAGCCCAAGTGGCTGCAGCACATATATCATCCATTGACAATCTAGCTTGGTGGGCTGTGGATGTAGAAACAGCCCGAGTAGAATGTGCCTTGACCGGAAATGGCAGATTTTTTACCTCCTGCTTGACAGATAAAAGAGATACTACTGGCTATCCATCTAGACAGTGTGACCTTGGATACCGGAGAACCCATTCGGTTTTCCGAAAAGGAGACAGAGTTGGTCTGATTTCCGGATATTTTTTGTCCGGTGTAGATAGAAGCGTAACAGTCTATGTACATCCAATTGGTGAAATCTAAATTCTGCCTTGTTAGAAAAGTGGGGGAAGAAAACAGGCAGCTCAATGGACTGATTCATGTTAGACACAGAAGCCAGTTTAGGAAGGAACGAGGGGTTTGGTCTAAGAGACCCTATCTTTATGGAAGATTAAATATGGGGGTTTGATGTACAGGGCTTGAATTTCCGAAACCCGCCTTGCTGAAGTGACTGCTGTTAAGAATGTTGTTTTCCATGTCAAGAATTTCAATTCACAGGTAGCTGCAGGCTCAAATGGTGGTAAAGTAAGGGCTTGTAGAACAAAATTGAAATCCCAGGGCATGATAGGTTCGGACACTGGGGGACGAAGCAACAGAGTACCCTTGAGGAATGCTTTGCATATGTGTGCCATGAGACTAGGTTCATTCGCTACGTGGAAATTAGATATTGCCGCCAGTTGAACTTTGATGGTGGCTGATGTGGACCCCTGATGGAAAAGCATAGACAAGAACTCCATAACTGAATCTATTGGAGCTGTGTAAGGATCAATGCCTCTAGCATGTACCCAGATAGAGAACATTTTCCATTTACTAGAATAAATCTTTCTAGTGGATGGTTTATGAGAGGACGATAATATATGGACCACTTCCGGTGAAAAATTATGATGTCTGACTAACGATGGAAGTTTAGTAGCCAGGCTGTAAACCGGAGGGTCATCAGAGAGGGGTGGAACTGTCCCAACATGTGGGTCAGTAAATCTGGTTGAGGGTCCAGAATCCAAGGAGTGTCCACAATGTTTAGATATCGATCCTTCCTGCGGCCCCAAGGACAGTGGAGCGGAGGAGGTCGATGCAGTTTTAGGCATTTTCTCCGGAGGCTCCGATGAAGCTGACGGAGCCGGAGATCTCTTTTTTTGACTTGCCAGATTTAGACTTGCCACTGGAAGCCGAATCCATAGCCTCTTCAAAAGAGGGTTTCAATAGTCCCTTTAAGATTAGCTTATTCTCTCTCTCTTGGAGAACTCTAGGGCTGAACACGTAACAAAAGCTGCAGGATTCCTGCAGATGGATGGCTCCTAAGCAGTAGACACAAATGGAATGTCCATCGGTTATGGACATTTTGTACCCACATTTTGAGCACTTTTTAAATCCCGAAGGTTTATGCTCCTTCGTATCCTTAGACATTTTAAATGCTTCGCCCACAACACAAAAACCAAGTCAGTACAAGAACAGGCGTTCACTCTATAAAGGTGGGAATGACACTGAGGTAATCAACATCAAAGCAGCGATAAAAATGCACACAAACTCTAGCACAATTTCAACAAAAGAACACAAGGAGAGGGTAGCCAAAACCTCTAATTTAAACTGTTTGGTAAATACAGAAGGAAACAGAGGAGAACTAGGCCCTCTAACTGAAACAGGCCTAGCCCGGGGAACAGTAAGAGGGATACCTCACAAAAACTCACAATAACCAAACCTAACACACCAGACAAAATTAGACCGCTTTAAACAATAGCTATGAAAATAGCTTTTGATTGAATCAAACTTCTCTTAAATCAAGAAAAGAAGGTACTTAGCCACAGCCAAGCGAGACCACGTCCTAGCTACACAAGCGGCAAACGAGATCTGGGGATATGGAGCAGTGCACCATGGGATACCCGCTTAGCCCAGCCAATGAGAAACTTCGAGCTAGTAAAATCGGCTGAGTCGGAGCCAATATTCGGCTCCGAACCCACGGGTAAGAATGTAGGCGAGATAGGACTACATAACATCTATCTTTGTAGAAAAAAAATGTAAGGTGGTTTAGAAGAGTGTGCCCGTAATTCAGAAATTCACTAGATAACATACATCTCTAATTACACCTGATATTTCTAATATACAAATACCACTTCTATTATTTGTAAACCCACCCTCACACTAGACATGTTTCTCTTAACTCCCCTAATACCTTTACTCTTAATTCTCAACCTTGCTACAACTATATCACATACCCCCATTCACCAATACACATCAGTAACCAACTCTAACCATCTCCCCGATAAACACAGCTTCTCGCATACTTCCGCCCTGCTTTTCCCCTATACCCTCCCATACTATTCAATCCACAAACTGCCCTCCTAGTCTCCTATGAAACCACATTTGACACCAGTACCATCACCTATGTATAAAAAATATATTTCCTGCTACACACTCCTCATCACCTGTCTACTCAAAGGTGGAGACATACATCCTAACATAGGCCCACCCCTTTAATCCTAACCCCAAAGATTTAAACATGCTAACACTGAACCTTAGAAGTATATGTAATAAAATAGTCCTATTGCATGCCTGGATTGATCAAAATAAACCTGACAAAGTAGCTCTTGCCAAAACATGGTTACACCCATGTAAGGACTCAGAAATAATACCTCCAAACTTTGCAATAACCAGAAGAAATAAAGCCTGCAGAATTTTTCTTGCAGGGAGTTGGGTCTTTGTTGCCATTATTTTGAAGTATTGAGTTAGTTGTAGTTGCTTGTCTGGCATGAGATAAGCCATCTGGGCCGTTGTATTCAAGCTGGCTCCCAGGAATGTCATGTTCTGTGAGGGCACTAGTTTTGACTTCTTTTCGTTTACTGTGTATCCTAGGCAACTTAGAAGGTGTTTGACAAATGCCAGATGTTGTAAGAGAATGTCCTTGCTTTCTGCTTGGATGAGGCAGTCGTCCAGGTATGGGTATATTTGAATTCCTCTTTGTCTGCAGTATGCAATTACTGGTGCCAGGCATTTTGTAAAGACCCTTGGCGCAGTAGATAAGCCAAAGGGCAGTGCAGAGAATTGGTAATGGGTTGAACCTGCAATGAAACGGAGGTATCTTCTGCAATTTTGTCTGATAGGGACATGCAGGTATGCCTCCTTGAGGTCCAACGTTACTAGCCAAGCCTTCTTGCCCAACATGAGAAGAAGCTGCTGTAGTGTTAGCATCTTGAATTTGGGTACTTGCAAGTAGGTGTTTAGAATTGAAAGGTCCAGAATGGGTCTCCATGCATTGTCCTTTCTGGGGACTAGAAAGAGCCTTGAATAAAATCCTTGGCCTTGCTCCTGTGTAGGTACCAGTTGAATGGCTCTCATGTCCATGAGAGCTGCAATTTGTTTTTGTGCCTCTGCCCATTGATTTTGTGGCAGGTTTGGCATTCCTTTTATCCTTGGCAAGGTGTGGAAATGGAATCTGTATCCTTGTGAGATAATGTCTAGGACCCATTTGTCCTTTGTGATGATGAGCCAGTTGTCTGCAAAAAGTGCTAATTTTCCTCCCAAGGGAGCTGCCAAGTGAGTTTTGCTTGGCAGTTTGAGGGTTAAGTCATTGTGTTTGTCTTCTAGTAGTTTGGGGCCTGTCTTCTCCTCCCTTCTGTGTTGCAGTGCCCCATTGGCGAGGTTTGTAAAGTATTTGTGCTTGACCTCTGCCCCTAGGGCGTCTGTATTTACCCCTCTGTGGTCTGTCAGAAGCTGGAAAGGACCAATTTTTTGTTGGCCAATTTCTGCTGAAACGAGGGGGTTGTACCTGTAAGAAATCTTTGACCATCTGCATAGACTTTGCCTTATCCTCCATTTTCTTTAAAACCTCTTCTGCTTTGACACCAAATAAGACATCCTGCTGTAAAGGTGCATCTAGTAATTTTGCTTTTACATGATCAGGCAGAGTTTGTTCCTTTAACCAAGCATGCCTACGTATGACAGACCCAGTAACAGCTGCTCTACAGGAAGCTTCCACGGAATCAAATCCACATTGTAAAGTACGTTTGCCCACCTGTTCAGCTGCATGCAACAGATCCTGCATTTCTTTGAATTCAGATTGTTGAGAGTGTGTGCTCATCTTTTGTTTTAATTGAGACATTAAGAACTGCTGATATTTCAGCATGTGAAATTGACAATGTAGTGCTCTCATAGCTAGAGTAGCTGAGGTGTAAACCTTCTTCCCCCACCTATCTAGTGCTCTGGAGTCCCTTTCAGAAGGCACAGGATTTTTAGCCATAGAAGCCTTAGCCCCTTTGGGACCCTGGGAAATTGTTTCTGGGTCAGCAACAGGGCTTTTGTAAAGGAATTTGAGAGAGTCAGGCACTCTATAATATCTGTCTGGTTTGGCTGGAGCAGGTGGCAGAGAATCTGGATTTAGACTAGATTCTAAGTAAACATCATCCACAATGTCTAAAACTGGAGGGATAGCAAGTGGTCTGTGCTGGGGAAGTAAAATAAACTCTCAGAGCCTTTTCTTTGAGTCGGAGTAGTCCTGACCTTCCCAGTGGAAATGTTCCCTCACAGTATGTAAGGTTTCCCCAAAGGAATAGTCTTCAAGGGGAGATGCTGAAGGAATGGAATCTTCAGCATCAGAATCTTCATTAAGGGGGGAAGGAGTAATCCTGTTCCTCAGAGGAGTCTGAAGAAATAGAAACTTGATCAGAGGAGGCATAATCCTCCTCTTGTCTTGGCCTTTTGTCTGGGGGGGGGGGTTTGGGAACCCCTGATCAGAGTGATGAAATCTTCAGCCATCTTAAGCATCTGTTTCTTAGGCATGGGGCCTAGAACTGGAGACTGATGTACAGTCTTTTTAGGTTTTAAAGGAGTCTTAAGCTTAGCATAAGATTTTATGGGGAGGGTAGTCGGTCTAAAGACACCTTCTGAAACTGAAGGTGTTTCCACAGCACCGGCTTCTCCTTCTGCAATGTTATCGGCAGGGCCTAAAGAAAATGGTTGCGTCGGCCTAGTACTCTCTGCTCGAGATTCCGAAGCGGTCTGGGGTTCCAATTCAGTGGTCGTCAGGGGCTGCGTAGGCGCCTCACTGAAAACCGGCGACCGGCCCAGCAGAGGCCTCAGAGTCTGGCTTGGATCTAGGTTGCCTATCTTTATCTTTGCGTTTTTTATGCACGCCGGTAGTCGGTTGCTCCGACGGCATAGTATAATTAAATTTCCTACCGAAGTAGTGTCGAGCGAAATCAAAGCGTCACTTTATAGTTCGCTTATTGAACCTAGCACAAAACCGACAACCAGTGACGTCGTGGTCTGGGCCTAGGCAAGGTATACAATAAGAATGAAAATCCTTATGAGGTATTTGCTTCCCACAAGAAATGCAATTGTTAACTTTTTCTGACATCGGACTGAGGCAAGAAAAGGTTCCCCAACGGGGTACTTAGCTTTGAAGACTTCAGACTGAAATTCGATTCGAAAATCTCAGGTGTCGGCCGATCGGCACTTGCAAACTGCTTCTGCTTCGGGCACCGCGCGGCAAGAAAGACTGAAGAAAATGGCGTCGGATGCCTCTTATATACCCCTGCCGCACTGACGTCAGGGAAGAAGCGACAGCAACCGACGCCGGACCAAGACTTTGGAACTCAGGCCGACTGCGGGACAGCCTGATGACAGGATAACCCAAGTGTGATGTCTGCAGCAGGGTAACACGATGAACATCTTTCCTTTGACCACCATATACAGCAAAATATAAACAGAACTTGTCAAAAACTGGGACTCTTGTATAGAAACAAACCTTTCTTAACTGCAGCAACCAAAGTTTCCCTAGCAAAAACCTTTTTACTTCTCTTCCTTTACAGTGCCCCTATCCTAACTAATTTACAAACTTCCACCCTAAGCAAGACGGAACAGTGCAAAAACAAAGCAGCTACATTTACCGCAAACTCTAAATATCGCAGACATCACTGCAAAGCACTACTAGAACTAGACTGGCTTGAACTTCCCAATCAACTTGCTTTTATTCAGCTCTCCACTTTGCACAACCTTATTTTCAAGCCTACTGCCTGCCCTGCGCTAACCAACTTAGTCACACCTGATACACCAAAGAGATCCCTAAGATCAGAAGACAAAAATCGTTTATCTCAAAACCCACAAAAAAAAAAAAAAAAACACACGCACGAGTCACTCTTGTATTCATACTCTATCTCTATACTATGGAATTCACTACTATGCCTGGCCTAACCCAATTTAAAGCCTCTTTAAAAATCATTTCAAAAATACATTGCTGTGCTCCTGTATAAATCTGGCCTAATGCTCAGCTCTTCTTTTCTTCCACACTAGCTTCATTTTTTAATTCTTCTGTCACATCTCACTCCTTCACAGTCTACAACATCCTAGTGTCTTCTTGTAACTCCTTCTCTGTTTCTATACCATATCCTTAAGCTACTACTGGGTCTGTAATGCCTCTATTCTTCTTAACTTTCTCACCATCTTTCTGCATCACTAACTCCTCTGCTATTAAGTTTCCTATCTGAAACCAACATTTTATTTTTCATGTACTATAACAACGGATGCCATACATTGTACTACCAACATACTACTTTTGCACAGTTTATCTATTCATAGACTATGTATATGTTGTTAAAATGACTAAAATTGTCTATAACTTGCGTCTGTATAGTATTCCTCATGTCATCTGTATTGTTTTTTAAACTATAATGTAATTGCAATGCACTGTATGGGGAGCTTTTCTCCCTGGGCCTCCACTGAAAATGGGTTCTGTAGACCCAGTCAAACCACCCTGGTAAACAAATGTCAAACAAATAAATAAATAAAATAAACTGCCACTAGAAAAATAGTCTTCCAACACAAAAATATTATGTCACAATCACTAGCTGGCTCGAAAAGCTTTTGAGTCAGACCTTGAAGGATGAAAGGGAGATCCCAAGGAAGAGTGGGGTCTTTGATGGGTGGGCTAAGAAGGAAGACCCCCCCTTAATAAAGGCTCTACATAATCTAGCAGAAGTGACAGAACCTGAAAAAAATCCAGAGTGGAAATTGGATATGGCCACCAGATGGAAGTTTATTCATAGTGAATCTGGATCCCTTAAGGAAAGAATGGTAGGGATACAGGCTGAATAAAGGTCTATATGTTCTGGTTGGCAGACCAAACAGAGAATCTGTTCCACTTGATTCTATATACTTTTTGGTAGATGTTTTTTGTGAAGCTAAAACAATACTCTTCTAAAAAGCACAAAAGTCCACAAACTGTAGAAAAACAAAGTCAGCACTCATGGAACCACACTGATGTGTGGTTCCAAGAGTGCTGACTTTGCTTTTCTAAAACAATACTCTTGACTGGAGATGAAAGCCTGGACTCATTAATCACTGCAATTGGAGAAACCATGGGGTTAACTTGAGAGTGGCCAAATCTTGAAGGAGTCCTAGTGATGGATGGGCGAAGGGGTCCTGGTTGGTCTCCAGTAACCATAGAGGATAGCTTCAGATGAGACCAGAAAGTGGGAAACCAAATCAAAAGGTGCTTCAACAAAGTATTAGTTTAAGGGAGTGTGCACACAACAAAGTATTATTTTAAAGGTGTGCACACTTGTGCAACCAGCGTATTGTACATCTTTTATTTTTTGTATTTTTCCCCTAACAGACTTATTTTTCAATTGAATTGTACAAGTTATATGTCACATTAAAGGTGGGAAAAGTTTTGAAATTATTTATTGTGGTCTCATTTTTTATACATCACAAACAGGGGTGTGTACACTTTTTAGATCCGCTACGTGTGTACGTGTGTGTGTGTGTGTGTGTGTGTGTGTGTGTGTGTGTGTGTGTGTGTGTGTGTGTGTATATATATATATATATATATATATATATATATATATACACACACACACATATATATATATATATATATATATATATATATATATATATATATATATATATATATATATATATATATATATATATATATATATATATACACACACACATATATATATATATATATATATATATACACACACACACACATATATATATATATATATACACATATATATATATAAACACAGAGAGACACACACACACACATTTATTTACCTATTTATTTCTGTTAATGCAAGTCTACTTAGCACAAGAAATAGTAACAGCATAAAACTTCCAAACAACCGTAATAACCATAAGAAAAGACACTAACCAGAATAATCCTACATATAACTACAAATAAATATATGTAAAATGGAATGGAAGAATGCCCTAACACTTGCAAAAAAAGTTAGAGGGCAGGGAGGAGGATATAGAAAAATATTCAAAGAGAAAGTTTTACTTATCTTCAGAAGAATATATCTTTAACTGCTTGAGCGCTGGAGAGCACGTCCAACACGAATGGCAGCAAACGAGATCTGAGGAAGCTGTGTTTAGTACAAGGAATTGTACTAAGGGAAGGGAGGAGCTTAAGCCTGAAAGCTGAAGTATATAGAAGGCAGCTAAATTGAATACAAGGATCAGATCCATAACTAGTATGTGAATCAGAATGAGAAGGACATCAGACCATTAAGTTAACTTAGTATAAAAGCCCCATCTACAGTCCTAACAGGAAAAGATGAAGGAAAATGCTGAAAAAAGAATAGTGTCAAAGCAACCCATTGACTTAAAAATTGTACTCTAATATAACAGCCTGGCTCTGTGGCTTAGAGAACTAGAGCTCTGACTGAAACTCAGACTACAGGATTTGATCAGTAGCAAAGCATGATGGGAAGAGTGAATGGGCACATAGTGTTATTTCCATGGTAGAAACAATTGAAATACTGCTCATGTTGTGATGGGAGGAGCAGGACTGCTTACAGGAAAACCACCACCTGCAGAAGCGACGTGAAGTCATCCATGTTCAGCCCACTGCATGCTCCTCCTCATACCTTTGGTGGGATGGGAGGTATGGTTACAGAAAACCTCAACCTCCAATGGCTGCCTTATTGATGACCACTGTTGGTTAGCTCTCTCACCTAGTGATAGGAATGAATGGGCTAATAGAAAAAGAGTCTGATGGTCCGCAGGTAGTTCGGGCAAAAACTGCTAAAAGCTAAAAAAAAAAAGTCTCAATTCCACCTACAGCTGTAGCCAGAAAAAAAGGGTGGAAGCACTTATCAACTGCTAGTCATGCACCAAAAAATATGTACGATAGCCCCAGTCCTAAATGCCTTTTCTATTTTGATAGGTAGGGGTTTACACTGAGTTTTCAGGATGGAATAATGCAATCAAAATGACACCATTCGAAAATCCTTCGTATCTTAATCTGAAAGAAATGTAGATGCTAAGTAAACTGTTTGAGACTATGAGCAACGTCCATCTCCCATAAGGAAAGCACAAAAGAGGGTGAAGAATCGAATGCATGACAGAATACCAAGTATATGAAGCTGAATAATGAGTGAAAGTATCCTAAAATGGCTGAATAGACAGGCCAGGGAAGCAGGCATTAAAGTAAATACTCTCACCAGAGTTCCCCAAATTGAGGAGGATTAAAAAGGTAGAGCCTTTACATACTTAATTGTGAAACTAAAAACATTAAGTCCCATGTTGATCAAGTTATTTTCATGGGGTGTAGCCTAAGGGTTTAAGCCCAAGTATAATAAACATACATCAATGTCTACATTACCAACCTTAAACTCAAGAATCAATTTAGTGTTGTGAGAATAATTGCCAAAAAGAGCAGCTTGCTCTAGAAAAGGCCACATAATATCTGAAGCTGATCAACACCAAACCCAGGAATTAAGGCTGGGGTTTGAAGGAAACAGGGTCAGTATCAGGAAAGACTGTCACTCCCACAGAACAGGTCAATGTCAAAGTTTCTGGCACCAAAGAAGCCTAAAACCTAGGAAAAGGTTCAGGCAGACATACAGCTTGACTTGACTTCAAGCTGGAATTAGCCTTACTAGGAGGTTGGTGTTCAACTGGGACCTGGGGTAGACATCAACATGGAGAAAGGAAAGTTGTGTAAAATTTTACCATAACCATAGATGTCCTTCTCTTTCATGTTGTGGTATTCTACTTGTGAGTTTACCATTCTTCCTCTCCAGTTTATCTGGTCAGGTTTCCAAAGGTTTTCAGTCCCTCTTGGTGCGTCTGACGTGGCTGCAGGAACGTGGGCCATAAAAGTGACGTCTGCATGCACCAGCCCTCAGAACACAGTAAAAGCCCCAATCAGAGACAGTCCTGTAAGGGCACCCCGGAGAGCAAGTGCAGTCATACAAGTGGGCAAGGTGGTGGGAAGGAATACTGCAACATTGAAGAGAAGGACATCTATGGTTATGGTAAGATTTTACACAACTTTCCTATGTCCTTCTATTCCAATGTTGCAGTATTCTACTTGTGGGCGAGTGCAAAAGTTCACTTAGGATTGGGAGGTGGCCTAGATGAAGTTTCCAGGAATCCATGTAGGACAGCCCTGGCAAACCCCGCCCTGGCTCTGGAGATATGGTCCAGTTTGCAGTGTTTGGTGAAGGTGTGAACTGAGGACCAAGTGGCTGCCTCAAGTATAGAGCTGGTGTCTAACCCTTTAGAGAAGGCTCCAGAAGAGGCCATTGCTCTGGTGGAGTGGGCCTTGACATTGCCCTGCAAGGTCTTACCATGGTGTAGGTAACAGAAGAAAATGGCTCGGGAGATCCAGGTTGAAACGGTCTGTTTGCTCACAGTTTACCCAGAGCCCTGGGGTGGAAGGAGACAAACAGCTGGTCTGATTTCCTAAAGGGTTGGGTTTTATGAAGATAAAACCCAAGTTGTCTGTGGATGTCTAGGGAATGTAGTACTCTCTCATCATCTCCCTGTGGTTTAGGGAAGGAGGTGGGCAGGTGGATGGGCTGGTTCAAGGACAGGTCATTCACTACTTTGAGAATGAATGAAGGGTTTGTCCTGAGGGTCACCCTGTCCAGGTGGAAGATTAGGAAAGGTGGTGTAGCCATAAGAGCTTGCAATTCAGAAACCCTTCTGGCAGAAGTCAGAGCTACTAGCAATACAGTTTTCCATGTGAAAATTTTAAGGAGGCTTTGTCTGCTGGATCAAAAGGGGCTACAGTGAGTTTTGCTAGAACACAGTTTAGGTCCCAGGAAGGGGGGAGATGTTTTCCTGGGTGGTCTTAAGTGTAATACACCTTTGAGGAAAAGTTTGGAAGGGGGTCTGGATGCAAGGGGTGGATCCAGGGGGAGGCAAGCAGAGATAGCAGACCTGTATGCCTTTCAAAGATGAGTAAGACAACCCTGTCTGCATGAGATCACACAGGTATGACAGGATGAGAGGCACATCGCTTTCCATCGGGTCCAACTGTCTTTTGTGACACCAAATACAAAACCTTTTCCATTTAGAGTGATGGAATTTCCTTGTGTTGGGCTTCCTGCAAGACTGTGAGCACGTTCTCGTTATACAGGTGTCTGAAGGGGATCAGCATTCTATCAGCCATGGGGTGAGGTGCACGGATTGCCACTGTGGGTGTATCCGAGTCCCCTTGTTCTGTGTGAGCAAGTCCACTGAAGGGGGTAACTTGTAGTGATTGCTCTTAGACAGGTGAAGAAGAAGAGGGAACCAATGCTGTCTTGGCCAGTAGGGAGTCACCAGTAAGATTTTGGGAGAGACCTGCTGAATTTTCAGCAGGACCCTTTGTATAAATGGGAAGGGGGGGAATGCATACAGGAATTTCCCCTTCCAGGTTATCAAGAAGGCATCTGTTGCTAATGCCTTGGGGTCTGGCGGCCTGGTGCAGTAGCCAGGAAGCTGCCGGTTTACGGAGGAGGCGAACAGGTCTATTTGTGGAATACCCCCACCTGTGGACCATTGTCAGGAAAACATCTCTTTGCAGCATCCATTTGTGGTTGTTTGAGATGGTTCTACTTAGGTAATCTGCCTGGGAGTTGTGCATGGATGGGATGTAGACTGCCTGAAGAGTGATTCTCTGTGAAGTAACCAGTTCCCACGCCCATGGGGCTAGTCTGCATAGAAGGTAGGATTTGGTCCCTCCCTGCTTGTTGAGATACCACAGGACTGTGGTGTTGTTTGTGAATACCTTTACAGGGCTCTGCTCTAGGTAGGTCTGGAAGGCCTGTAGAGGAGGATTGCTCTCATTTCTCTCACGTTTATGTGATCTAGCTTCTGTCTGTCCACAAACCTTGTACTCTCCTTATCCCCAGGGATGTTCCCCAGCCCAGGTCTGAGGCATCTGTATACGTGGTCTGGAAGGGAGAGGGTGTCTGCATAGGCAGTCCTGGGATTTGGGCTACCTGTTCCATCCACCATCTCAGTCCCTGATGCAAGCAGGGGAGCAGCAGGATCTTGAACTCTAAAGGGTGGGAGTGTTGGGTCCACACCGACGGGAGGTACCACTGAAGTTTCCTCGTGCATCCTTGCTAGGGGCAACATGAGAATGGTAGCTGCCATGTAACCTTGAAGCCTCGAGAATTGTCTTGCGGTCAGTTCTGCAGATTGTAGAGCAGTGAGAAGGTGGTTTTGAAAGGATACCACCTTTTCTGCTGGAAGGAAGGCCTTCATGAGGTCTGTCCTGATCATGCAAACCAGAAAGACAATATCCTGGGAGGGGTTGAGGTGGGATTTTGGGAAGTTGATTAGGAACCCTAGAGACTGAAGAATTACCAGAAGATATAAGGAGTGGTGGACAAGAGTATCCTTGTCTTTTGCCTGAATTAGGAGATCATCTAGGTAAGGGAATAACTGGATTCCCTTTTCCCTGCAGTAGGCGAAGACTGGAGCCGGGCATTTTGTAAATATCCTCGGGACAGTAGAAAGCCCAAAGGGCGAGGCACAGAACTGAAAGTGAGATGAGCCTGCCAGGAATCTCAGGTATTTCATGAAGGTGAGCTTTATAGGTATGTGAAGGTAAGCATCCTTTATGTCCAGGGTTGAGGGAAGGATGAGTGGAAAGAGAGTAGGTAGGGTGAGCATCCTGAAAGTAGGAACTTTTAGGAAGGGGTTGAGATGCGTGAGATCTAGAATCTGCTTCCATGGTCCTTCCTTTGGGTACCAAAAAGATTCTGGAATAGAATCCTTTTCTTTTTGCTTAAGTAGGCACTGGTTCTATGGTGCCATGTAGTAGCAGAGTTTGCAAAACTTGATGGAGGTGGGGTAGTTGACTGGGAGGAGGCTGTGGTATGCCCAGTCTTCTAGAGTGGGTGATCCAGGACATGAAGTAGCTGTTCTGTATGATGGACAGAACCTATTTGTCTGTGATAATGAGTGACCATGCAGGAAGACAATGAAAGAGGCAGGCAGAAAGAGGTATGGTTGGGGGGGGGGGGTTGAAATTTTGGCAGGCAGTCAGACTCTACCTGCCCTGTCGGGAAAGGGAGGCCTTTGGCTGGAAGACTGAGAAGGCCTAACCTGAGGAGGTTGTCTTCTACGGCGGTCTTCTAGTCTGGGGAGCTGCAGGCCTGCAGGTTTTCCTGATGAACTGTGTCTTTGTCAGGTAGTTCTGGAACTTTGGAATAGGCACGACTAGGATATGTTTTAGGTCCTGTAGTTCTTTTCCTTTCTGTTGTAAGGATTTAAACAGGTCGGCCACCTTTGCACCAAAAAGGGCTGAGTGATCCAAAGGTGCGTCAAGGAGTTTGGCTCTGTAATCATCTGGGATAGGCGGGAGTCACAGCCATGAGTATCTCTCCTTAGTACTGAAGCTGATGCAGCTGACCTGGCTGATGCTTCTGCTGCATCATAACTGCATCTCAAGGAGTGTCTATTGACTTGAGAGATGAGTGCTATCAGTGAAGACAAGGACGCCTTGGCTGCACAGTCAGGAATGTCATCTGAAACTTTAGTGGATTTGTCCAGCAGAGCTAAGGAGTATTTGGTCATATGAGTTTGGTAGTTGGTGGCGCTAAATGAGAGGGTAGCAAAAGTGTAGATTTTCTTTCCCAATCTCTCCATAGTCTTGCTGTCTTTATCATCAGGGAGGATAGTAGGAAGGAAGGAGCTTGGAGACCCTGTCTGGAGAGATGGAGATAGTGGCAGGATCAGCTGGAGGGAACTTAAAGAAAAATTTCTCTGTCTCAGGGGCTTTATAGAGTCTGTCTGCTCTATGTGAGGCTGGAGGTTGGGAGTTCAGGTTAATGGAGGCTGAAGCAAAAGCATCCAAGAACACAGGTTGAATGGGAGGAATGGCAGAAGGACTGGAGAGTCCATCTGAATAAGGTCATAAAATCTTTTTTGCACATCAGACATATCCAAGGATTGCCACTTAAAGTGGTCTTTTGTCTTATTAACAGTTTCCCCAATGGTAAAGTCCTCTACAGGGGAGTCAGGCTCAACAGAGCCCTCCTCAGGAGATCCATATCCAAGAGGGGTTGAGATCTGAGAGGAGTAAGAGTTCTCAGAGGAATCAGACAATTCCTCTTCTTCAGGCTGATCTACCTTCCTTTGATGGATGAGAGGTCTGGGACTAAGGAGGGGGGAGCAGTGGCAGAGGGCACTGCTAAAGGCCTAAGGGCCATAAAGGCATTGAACAAGCTCTGGCTGAAGGCCTGCCAATCCGACATGCTTTCAGAGGCTGGAGTAAGGTGTCTGTTTTTTTTTTGCTTTTTCTTTAAAGGCCTTGTTGGCATTTGGCTAGGAATAGGCCTTGGGTCAGGCGTCAGGATGGCAGAGGCAGTGTCCGATGGGCCCAGAGTGAAAGCTGGTTCCCCTCAGAGTCTAAGGCAGGTGCCGGTAAATCCTCTGTGGATGTGTCATCCACTCGAGATTGTGCGGCTTCTGCTGAGGTACCACTTTATCTACACCAGCAGATGCCAGATCCTCAGCCAAGCTGACATCGGCTACAGACTAAGGTACGGCAGACAGACACGCAGCAGACGAAGTAGGCTGCAAGGACTTGGCCCTCTTCCCAGGTGGTTCAGACGGGGCATTGGACGAGGCCTCCATCCCGAATGCTATTTGTTTCAAGAGTTGATTTTCTAAATACAAATGTAAGGCCTACAAATGGTGGCGTAAGGTCTTAGGGACAAACAAGTAGCAAATGGCGCAGTTCTCTTGGTCGTGTTTCCTGCCTACACAAAAGAGACACTGGTCATGGGTGTCTTTGTGGGGAATCTGCCAACTGCACTTGCACTTAACGGATGATATGAACAGGCTATAATTATCAACAAAGTAGGACTGAAAGAATCTCCAACGGGGTACTTAACTGAATCTTTTTTGATACAATGTCCTGGAAAGCAGGAGCACCTGTCATATGACTGGCAGCTGAAAAGTTCTGAGGGCTGGTGCGTGCAGATGTCACTTTTATGGCCCACATTCCTGCAGCCACGTCAGACATCCGACGCACCAAGAGGGACTGAAAATCTTTGGAAACCTGGCCAAACTGGAGAGGAAGAAGGGTAAACCCACATGTAGAATACTGCAACAATGGAATAGAAGGGCATCTGTCTCAACATAATGTAAGAATTTAACCTTCCCGACAACAGACATCTGGGCCAGTTAACAAGATCAATGCAGAATGAAGTGTATAAAACATATCAATATATGCTACAACTGACACTGAAGTCAAAAAACAGGGTTGGTAAGAAAGCAAAACTGAGAACAGTTACAACTAATACAAACAAAAGTGTATGTTCCTGAAATAAAACAATATCATGAAATTGAACTTCAAACCTCACATGCCAGTTATAGCTATAAGCTTTAGATTGGAAGCTCTGTTCTACTTTTAATTAATTCTGCAAAATCTGAGTTAGAAAAGGCCTTTTTTGAAGATGTGAAAATAGAAAAGACAAGTAATCTAAAAATCTACATGCTGTTGGGCAGAAATGTGAACACCAAAAATAAAGCATTCTGGTTGGTACTACTAAGGTGAAAAGGTAACACTGACATCAGAAAAAATTACATCAGAGGCACTGAGAGAGTCAATATCAATGTTAGCTAGAAATGTTGACAGTACTGAACTACAGAAAAGTGCAGAATGTAATATTTTGTCCTAAACTACTTTTGAAGCAGGATTTACAAAGCAATAAACAGCTTTGCGCACATTCTTAACATTTTATGACCATAAGACAGGGTTGGTATGAATTAAAAATGATATGTACAAGACAAGTCAATTCTCCTAAAATCTGGAGGAATTTAATAAATTAAACACTTAAAAGCAAAAAGCGGCTGTGCAAAGAAATAGTCACACAGTCAGAGATATTTCAAAAACTATGTGAAGCTACAGCAATGATGTCTTTCATGACTATTGATTTATTCACATATGTTCAATGTCTGCCAGCAGAATATCACATACAAATAAAACCTACCAAACTGTGAAAACTGTGATAAGAAGCAACAGCAGCAAAGCTATGAGGACTGTGCTTATAACACAAGCTCCAAGGAAAAGTGCCAGAGACTCTCAGGAGCACAGCAGAACAAGAAGTAAAGAGAATGGAAAGCTTAGTTGTAATTAACAAACAATTAGAGCAAAAGCAAGAGATGAACAGTAATGGTCAAAGTTGTAAAGCAGCTCACTCGTGTTGTTCTGATCTGCAAGGTCTGAAATCATCATCCATTACTTAAGCTGAAGAAGCCATATAAAAATGCCAAACACCAAGTTATTTTCAGTAGTACATGTTAAAAAAAAAAAAAAAAATGTAAAACACAAACTAAACTATGAAAAACAAAAACCAAGAAGCAGTAGTTCGCAGTCAAAAAGATTTTTAATAAGTACTTTTCTTTTGTTATACTAAACAAACTTCTTCAGATACATAAAACCGGACAGACAGTCCTTTTGAAAGCTAAAATAAATCACGTGTGTTCCAAAGAATAATCAAAATTCATAAAATGTGTATTGTTGCTAAGTAACCCCTTAGCTTTTCTAAGAATCACAACCTAATAAGTCAACGTCATTCAAAAAAGGCTTCTCATGCAATTATCAAAAAATAATTTCTCATTTATATACAATACCAAATGAAATAATTTAATTAAAAACATGAATATAAATATACATATATTACAAGGGTTTGTCGGTGTTCAATGCTACCTACTTAAACTTTTTTTAATTTTAATAGACATGTAATAGCACATGTGCTGTTGCTACTAGGGTAGCTGTGGGCATTCAACAATTCCTCTTCGTCTGGCTTTTCCCGGTTAGGGGTCGCCACAGCGGATCACCTGTCTGCGCATGATTGGAAGTGGAGTTTTAGGGTATCGTGCTGCCAGCCCAGCACCCAACCTTCCACAGAAGGCACACACACACACAAACTCATGCCTAGAGCCAATTCAAAGTGTCCCATCCACCTACAGCATGTCTTTAGGATGTGGGAGGAAACCAGAGCATCCAGAGGAAACCCACACGACTACAGGGAGAACATGCAGACTCCACACACAAGGCACCCCAGCAGAGGATCGAACTGGAGAACTTCTTGCTGTGAGGTGGCAATGCTAACCGGTGCGCCACCGCAGCCACCCTGTGGGCATTCAACAATAGTTGCCAATAAAGCTCAAGTTCTTCGAATTTTAAAGATAATGGCTCACCCCTACAATCTTCTTGTATCTGGTCTATAACTATGAACTTAAAAGTGTGTTCAGTGGTTAGTACAGAGTGTTTAGTACAGTGTGTTTAGCTAACGCATTGTCCAACTTTTGTCGATCCATGGCATATAAGTGTTCATATATAAGGTCTCGGAGTCTACGCTCCGTCTTACAGATATAGAACACTGCACTTTTGACATTTAGTTAAATAGACAATGCATTTTGAATTGCAAGTAAACTTATCTTTTAGAAAAAAAAGGTTTTATTTCTAAATTCAAATTTATTGGCCATGTCAATAAATTTACAGTATTTGCACATATTACATTTGACCATATCTGGAAATTTACATCTGGTGACCTTTTCATTTTCCAATAGGTTTTTCAGATTACTCCCTCTTCTATACACTGTCTTAGGTTTGGTTCCCACTTTGTTCGTAATGAATCTGTCACTACGTAAAAGGTCCCAATTCTTATGTATTACATGTGAAACTGTGGAACTGTTAACATTAAACGTAGCTACTAAACAAGTGTTGTATTCTACTGTGTCCTTCCTAGCACTGATTTAGGCATTCTGGGACTTTGTTGCTGTTGGTAAAGCACAGGAATTATCGTGTGTGATGTTGTTGTTGAGAGGGTTACTTGGACCTAATATAGGCAAATATGTACCTACTGATCTTTTACACTTAACTTCTTCTACTAACGAATCTATTAGGTCCTTAGGTAATCTCTACTCAAAAACAGGTTCCTGAGGTATTTGCATTTCAGACTAAAATCTTCATCCAATGTTACAATTCTAGCTGCTCTTACCAACTGTCCCTTCACCACAGATCTTTTTTGGTGGTGTGGTTGACAGCTTGAAAAATGAAAAAATAAATTAGAGTAGGTCTTTTTCGTATGGATTTTAGCCAAAAACCTATTGCAACTGGTGTCTTTACTAAGCTTGATGTCTAAATAATCTATAGATCTCTCATCAAAATTGAATGTAAACTTCAGAAAATCTGAAGACTAAGTGCTGAACTAATTCAGTAGCCTGTCTTCGGTTACCTAGAAACAAAATAAAAATGTCATTTAGGTACCGGGTATAACACACAATTATTTGCATAAATTCCGGCTTGTTAAAAATACACTCTTTTTCCCATTTTGCCATCATCAGGTTTTCCAGGCTAGCCACACAGGGTGAACCCACAGCAGCTCCTATCTTTTGAAGGTAATATTCATTGTCAAAAAGGAAGTAGTTATTAGTCAAGATGATGTCCCATAATATAATATATCCACTAAGTACAACTCTGGTGGTGTAGCACCTTTAATTTTAACATTAAACTCACCCACTCCACTCTTCCTGGTGTGGTATAGAGGTATACAAGTCCTTAACATCTATTGTTAAGAAGTTATACTCTACACTATATTCCAGGTTATTGATTTTTTCTAAGAAATTCCAGGAATCTTTACAGATTTGTTGTTCAAATTGTAAATATTTCTGCAAAATAGATTCCACGACTTTAGCTCAAGAATATGTGATAGAGTTACGTGCATCTATTAATGGTCTCATAGGTGGATCACATAAACTTTTATGAATTTTCGGGATTCCAAACAAAATTGGAATCCTGGGAAAAGGCATGGACATGTAAATTAAACAAATCCAAAGTTATTCTAGCTTCTATGAATACGTTGTTTAAATAACCCATGATGCAGTTGTATGCTATATTCAACTCATTACGGAAAACCTTAATATAGGCTTCACTTTGTAGTATGTTTTTCATCCGGATCACATAGTCTGCCTGATCTAGAACTACTAATCCTCCTCCTTTGTCTGGTTTAGTGATTCTCACTTCAAGTGATCATAACATTTCTAATGCTGGTCATTCTTCCATGCTAACATTGTGGTTAGCTGGCAAATAAGAAAAGATCTCTTGCCTATAGTGACCTACATTATTCTTAGTTAGTGAACGCAAGTCTAACACAAATACATTTTCAAATAACAATAGTGTAGGATGAAGGGTGAGTTGAACATACTAGATACTTTAAATTTATTGTGCTC
This sequence comes from Protopterus annectens, assembly GCF_019279795.1. Lineage (NCBI taxonomy): Eukaryota > Metazoa > Chordata > Ceratodontiformes > Protopteridae > Protopterus > Protopterus annectens. The sequence continues at coordinate 830,169,801 of NC_056725.1, forward strand.
TATATCATTATTACCCAATAATATTGATAGATTGAGTTTTCTGACAAAATGTTTAGATGTCCATTAATGTTCTAGCTATATTCAGATTTTGAGAAGGAACAAAAGTTTGACCTTTAGATAACATATTGAAAAAGTTTGACCTTTAGATAACATATTTAAAATTGTAGGGTCAATGTCCACGGATGAATAATTAAATACTTTAAAGTCTTCAGTGGAATTTGTCAAAATGATTGGTAAATAAGGTTCTCCTGTTATCACTGTCTCCGTTGGTTGTTCTTCTGATAGTTGTTCTTCATTCTCTGATACTCCTCCTGTTTCGATATAGTGCCCATTTGTTTCCCATGTTGAAAATTTGGTTTACTCTGGTTTTTAAGTAAATCATTTATTTTGTTATTGTTATTATTAATGTTGTTAAGGATAAGCTCACTCCATCTCAGTGGAGTGGTGCTGTCCATTTCATCAATTAAATTGTCTTAAACATCAAGAGCATGAATGTTGTTGGAACCATAAGTCATACTACTCTCACTAGAAATATTATTACTGGTACTAAACAGTTCTGTGAGGGTGGAGGAGGTGGAGAAGCCGAACCCTGTTGGTAAGCTGACAAATCACATTAAATTTTTCTATGTTTTGTGTTTTTTAATTTCTTCAGATGTTGATCCAAACTGGTGAAGATCCTATAACAGTCGTAGTTACAGCTAGGAAAATCAACATCTTTCAGTATATTGTCCTCTAATTCAGTAACATCTTTCACTAGGGTTCCAATAAGTAAAAATATTGTTTAATCATTCATTCTAGTAAACCGAACCCTTGTTGGTCAAAGAAATGTATCAATTCATTGTGAAAGACTGAATTCGGCAGAAGACCCGTAGGGTATTGATAAACTCAAAGGCCTTTCGGGACTATTTGTAAAAGCAGATATTCACGAAAGTATGCTACTTCAAGTTGCAGTTTCTTAAGTTTTAATAGTCTCTGGTCAAATTATTTCAATTTATCACAGAGTGAAGTTTCACTGACCTGTTGCACATTACTGCTTCCAGCCAGTCGCCCCTGTGTGTCGTTGCCAGAATGCAATGAAAAATTCACTGTTTCGTTTATCCAGTCAATAAAGTTATGTACTCACCATAACGTTCCATCGGAGTAGGTAAACTTCATTTGTCTGCAACTCGAGGGATACGGATCCAATCTCTGATCCAAGCCGGCAACTTTACAAAGCTTAGATCTGAGCTCCTACCTCCTCCCCTTACCCATAATCCCCTGCCAACCCTGACTGACCTCAGATCATGTTTGCCTGCAACCACTATAGTCGATAACTATCTTTTCGGAAAGGTACATCACTATGTCATAAAACACATCTGAAGGTCAGGGGGACGGAGGGGGGGGCGGTTGCAGACAAATGAAGTTTACCTACTCAGATGGAGCGTTATGGTGAGTACACAACTTCTTAATCTGAAGTAGCTAACTTCATTTGGTCTGCAACCTGTGGGACAGAGTCCCCAGCTACCTAAACCTTGGGCGGCCTTCATGGAAGGATATTCCGGAGCACTGCGGAGCCAAAAGAAGTTCTCCCTCTGGAGATAATGTCCAGTTTATAATGATTGATGAAGGTATGAGATGAAGCCCAAGTGGCTGCTGAACAGATATCATCCAAGGAAACTCTGGATTTAAAGGTTGCAGATGTAGCCATAGCCTGAGTTGAGTGGGCACGAACTCCTTGAGGTGCGGGCCTGCCGGAATTTTGATAAGCCGTGATGATACACTGTGAAATCCATTTCGATAAGGAAACTTTCAAAACTGGTTTACCTAGATTAAATTTGGCAAAGGAGACGAACAACTGGTCGGATTGTCTATGACCAGATGTCCTATGAATGTAAAACCTAAGTTGCCTATGCACGTCCAAAGAATGTAATTTGTACTCCCACCCCTTGTTCTGGTAGTTAGGAAAGACCACCGGCAAATTGATAGATTGGTTAATATTAGCCTCAGAAACTGCCTTCGGAAGGAAACAGGGATTGGTCCTGAGGTAAACCTTATCCTTGTGAAAAGCTAAGTATGGGGGTTTTACAGAACGAGCTTGCAATTCAGATACTCTCCTGGCTGAAGTAATAGCCACTAGAAAGGCTGTTTTCCAAGACAAATATTTGAGGTCTACTGAAGCCGCAGGTTCGAAGGGAGAAGCCGTCAAGGCTTGTAATACCAAGGTCAAATCCCATGGAGGTACCGCTTCCTTTATTGGAGGCCTAAGTAGAAAGGTGCCGTTTAGGAACGTCTTGCACAATTTTGTAGTAATCAAAGGACCCATTTCAGTACCTACGTGATAATGAGAGATAGCTGCTAATTGAACCTTGACCGTAGAACAGCTAGCTCCCTCATTAAAAAGTCCTGAAAGAAAATCCAGCACCGCAGGCAAGGGGGCTGTAAAAGGATCCAAATTATGGTGTTCTGCCCAGATAGAGAAACGTTTCCATTTACTACCATAGACCTGCCTAGTAGAGGGCTTGTGCGTTGCTACTAGGATAGCTTTAACTGGAGATGAGATACTGGGTGTCCTAGCTACAAGTGGAACTGGAGCAGCCAAGCCGTAAGCTTGAGGCTGACCAGGTCGGGGACTGGGAGCCCCAGGGGGTGGAAAATCAGATCCGGGAGGGGATCTAGAATCCAGGGCGGATTCGCTCGATGAGACCAGAGGTAAGGGAACCAAGTTTGGCGAGGCCAGAATGGGGCAATGAGGATCATCCTGCTCCCCAACCGACTGGCTTTCTGAAGGAGTTTCCGCATCAGGGGAAGAGGAGGGTAGGCATAGAGAAGACCGGGTGGCCAAGCATGCACCAAGGTGTCCCTCGGGGCTTCCCCGGCAGGGGGAATGAGAGCGAAGTAATTGTTGCATTTCGTGTTTGAGGGAGATGCGAAAAGATCGCAACAGGGCTGCCCCCATACGGCAAAAATTCGACTCGCTACTTGAGGATTGAGGGACCACTCGTAAGGTGAAAGGATGGTGCGACTCAGTCTCTCTGCCAGGATGTTGGTCCATCCTGGAATGTGCGTTGCAATGAGAAAGCGGTTGGTGGAGATCGCCCATTCCCACACTCTCATGGCTTCTCGGCAGAGTGGGTAAGACCTGGTTCCCCCTTGTTTGTTGATATACCATACCACAGACACACTGTCTGACTGGATCGCAATTGTTCCTGCAGGCAGAAGACTCTGAAGTGCTTGCAACGACAACAGCACTGCCCTCATCTCTAGAACATTTATGTGCAATAAGGTCTCTGAATCTTTCCACGTGCCTTGGACCGTCCTGCCCGAATAATGCCCCCCCCCCCCAAGACGAGAGGTGTCCGTGGCCACCGTGGCGAGAAGGGGGGGTGTGGCAAAGGGGCGTCCCGCCTGGAGGTCCGGCGATTGAAGCCACCAAACGAGAGCCCTCTTGCAGGCCCTGCTGAGAGGAATGGGGTGACTCAAGGGGTACTGATGAAGGGACCATTGGACTTGTAGAGTCCACTGTAAAATCCTCATGTTCAGACGCGCCATGGGAAGAAGGTTGATTGCAGCTGCCATGGATCCTAGGGCCCTCAGAACCAATCCCGCCGGAGGTTTCAAAGATTGAAAGATGGCCCGCACATGTGCCCTCAAGTGTGTGCAACCGGTCAGGAGTTAGGAAGACTAGTCGCCTGTTGGTGTCCAGTCTGGCCCCGATAAAATCTATCACCTGAGTCAGGGTGAGAGAGGACTTGTCTGAGTTTATAGTGATCCCTAGTTGTGGAGCAAGGTTGAGGAAGTAGTCCCTGGCTAAGCATAGTGGATGCCTTGTCGGGGCGGTGAGGAGCCAGTCGTCCAGGTACGGGAAAACCTGCATTCCCTGGAGTCTCAGGTGGGCCGCTATCACTGCTAATACCTTGGTGAACAACGTGGGGGCTGAGGTGAGACCAAAGGGAAGGACCCTGAATTGATAATGACCGTCTCCTAGCCGGAAGCAGAGAAACCTCCTGGATCGTTCGTCCATCAATATGTGGTAGTACGCGTCCTTGAGGTCTATCGAGCATTGTTCTCCCACAAGAGGGGGAGAACAGATTGAAGAGTGACCATCCGGAACTTTTCTTTGGTTACTGACAGATTTAGTAGGGAAAGATAGAGGATGGGCCTTAGGTCTCCCGTCTTTTTTGGCACCAAAAAGAACCTGGAGTAGTAACCCGATCCGGACTGGCCTGAGGGGGACACACTGGATAGCTCCTTTTTCTAAAAGCTGCAAAATGTCTGCAGCTGCAGCCTCCCTCTGATTGGGTGGAACATCGGGGAGGTGTTCGGGGGTGTAGGGAATCTAGGAAAGGGGAATTTTGTATCCTCTGGATAGGATACGAAGCACCCAGCGGTCTGCTGTAATTGACTCCCAAGCTGCCAGGTGCCTCGAGAAGTGCCCCCCAACTGCCTCCAGAATGGAGCAGTCAGGCAACCCCTCAGGGTTGCTGCGTGGGCCAATCAGAGAAGGTTTCTCTGGACCCAAAGTTCTTCGGGCCCCCTCTGCCTCTAGGGCGGCATCTACCCTGTCCTCCTCTGCCGCGGAAGGACTGGCAGTCCGGAGCGGACTGGGACTGTTGCGACTTTCGGATCCACATCTTCTTCTGTCCCTTTTGGTTCTTGGAGAAGGACCTCTGGGGAGCAGAGAAGCGGACTCCGACGGCAGACAAGGTCTTCCCGTCCTTTTCGCTCTGGACTAAAGTCTCGCGAACTGTCTTGCCAAATAGCCATCGAAGGGAGCATTCGCAAAGGACGCCTTGAAGGGTTCTGCGAAATCGCAATGTCGGAGTCAGGCCTGGAGCCTCGTAACTAGGCCCGCTCTGCTGGCTCTAGCGGCTCCCTCTGTAGTGTGGGATAAAAGCCGCATAGAGGTGTTGGATATAGACCTAAGAGTGGCCATGCGAGTGAAGTACAACTGTTTGTCCTCCGCCGACATGGACTCCGGGGGGGCGATGCAGCGTACTCTTTAATAAGGTCTCGCTGCAGCTGTATCACATGTGCCATGTAGTTCAGGGACCTTACAGCGAAGGTCGCTGAACTAAAGACCCGCTTCCCAAGATGGTCCATCGAGCGAGACTCCTTGCTCGGGGGACAGACCGAGGGACTCTCTTGGGCTAACTCCCTCTTGGTGGCTGCCGCCACCAACATGGCATCTACGGGGGGTCCCTTGCTCCAATGGGACTTCTCGGTCGGAGGGCTTAGGATTCTGTCTGAATGTTTGGGGACTGGCTCCACAGTGTCCGGCTCCTTCCACACCCTAGTGGTAATAAGTTCCACTAAGAGGTCAGCCGGAGGGGACACCCAAGAGGTAGATGGGCCTGCTTTGAACACCTCCAGGAACACAGATTCGTCAGAGGAAGCCTTGGGGGCGGACCACCCCCCCCCCTTATCCTAAGCATTTCCATGATGTCTCCGAAGGAGACATCCTCGGGGGGGGGTGACCTTGGGGAGCCTTCCCCCTCATCTAAATCCGTGTCTTCTGTCAAGGACTCAGGGGAGTCCATGTGCCTCCTCTTGCACTTTCGCTTGTGAGGAACATCCTCGGGGGGGGGGCTGTCCGAGGACGTCTCACCAGCCACATCTTGTTCCAGGGGAACGACCTGAGACATCAAAGCAGGCTGTCCCTGTGGCCCGGCGACGGAAGCCTGACCCAACCGAGAGGGAGTACGGGATGGAACCGTAGCAAGGACCAGGGGCCTGGATGCACTCAACAGAGCCCTCTCCACCACATCGAAGGCTGAGGGAGAGCCGCCCTCTCTGGGATCCGACAGCAGACCCTCGCTCGGATCAGATGGATGGATCGGAGCCGGCGCAGAGAGCATCGGATCCGAAGGACCAGTGTGCTCCGACCTGGACGGAGCCGAAGGTACACTGACCCCGTCGGATCCGAAGCTCAGACCACGGCTCCGAGAGCTCGGATCCAACAAGGAAGGACCCGACAGACTTAAAGGAAGAGTCGGAGCCGAAGTACCCGATACTGTCGGCGCCGACCCACCCCCGGCTCCAACGCTGCCCGGCTCAGAGCACTCCGAATCCGGGAAGCGGGTCGGAGAAGGAGCTATCAGGGCAAAGAAGTGTGTTGAGCTTCCCCCCACCTTGGAGCTGGGCCTGGATGAACCTTCGCATCATCCGGTCCAAATCTACGTCCGAAAGGCTATGGGTGAATCTCGACGAGGCCACCAAGGCTAGCCGGGAGTGCCACCTCGATGACCTCGACAGAGATCGGGTCTCCTCCTCCTCGGGTCCCGGTGAGAAGCATGGAGACCAGAGCAGAGAAGGAGGAGACCTAGAAGCCCGCTTAGCCAGGGGAGCCGAAGCGGAGGCCTCGGCCCGCCGCTTGTGGTGCTTCTCCCTCCTTTTTTCTTTCCTGGCCTCCCTCTCCTCCGGCGCAGAAGCGGGAGATTGAGTCCCGGCCGGGGGGAGAAAGGCAGGAGTGGCCACCACCAAAGCCTGGGAGGAGGCCACAGAAGCACCGGAGGCCGAAGCCGAATCCAGGGGTAAAAGTCCCGCTAGTATCAGCTTCGACCTCCGGTCCTTCAATGCCCTGGGGTTGAACACTGTGTAGATAGAACACCCAGAGGAGAGGTGTTCAATCCCAAGGCACCGGACACACCAAGTGTGGCCATCCGCTGGGGAGAGCTTATGGCCACACTCGGTGCACGTAGAAAATATCGGTTTTGGGGCCTCAGACATATTAAACTAAAAGGTAAAATTCACTCAGTAGGCCCCAAACACACTAAGACACACACACAAGACTACGACCAGCGAGGGGTGGGGAGGAAGAAAAATTTGACTGAAATTTAGTAAAGTTAGCTAAAACTAGGGTTATAACAAAAAGGAACCTAACCAACACTAAACACTCACTCAAGTTTAAGGGATATAATAATAAAAAAAGGACTTATCTGACCAACTGACCAGGAGCTCGCAATCTAGCTGCTGTTCAGAAGCGAGGCAAACTAGATCTGAGGTCAGTCAGGGTTGGCAGGGGATTATGGGTAAGGGGAGGAGCTAGGAGCTCGGATCTAAGCTTTGTAAAGTTGCCGGCTCTCGGATCCGTATCCCTCAGGTTGCAGACCAAATGAAGTTAACTACTTCAGATCTATCATTAGTTGTCTCATTCAAACCAACTGTTAGATTAGTTGCCGATGTTCGAGGTTGTGCAGTAAAATTAATGTTCTTGTTAGACCAGACATTGTTCGAAACACTTTCCGAGCGATTACTTGTTTTCAGTGTAGTTGCAATGAGTTGGCCACAAGGAAAGGACGTAGCAAGGGAACTGTTAATTGCTGTTCCACTATTAAATCCAGTTCCTGAAGTCATGGGGGTTACAGCAATACCTGTAACTGAATTGCCCTGGCTGCTTGTAGAAGGAGAAGCATTCGGTCGGTTCCGCAAATGGTCCAAAGCATCCAAACAAGTTGCTAACATTTCAACACGTTGTGTCAGAATCTCTATTAACGCTGTGAGGTTCAGTACTTGCGAATTAGTTTGTTGAAATAAATTAGGACTGCTCGGGCTAGCTGGTCCACTGGTCACCATAACTAAACCAACTTGTGAAACTTGTAAAACATGAACTAAGCTTTGAAAAACAAAACAAAAACCAGGGAGCAGTAGTTCGCAGTCAAAGAGATTTTTATTAAGCGCTTTTCATTTGTTATACTAAACAAACTTCTGCAGATACATAAAACCGGACATTCAGTCCTTTTAAAAGCTAAAATAAATCACGTGTTCCAAAGACCAATCAAAATTCATAAAATGTGTATTGTTGCCAAGTAAAGAATTGCAACCTAATAAGTCAACGTCATTCACATATAATACATAAGAATTGTGACCTTTTACATAGTGATAGGTTCATTATGAACAAAGTGGGAACCAAACCTAAGACAGTGTATAGAAATACAGGAGTAATTTGAAAAACCTATTGGAAAATAAAAAGATCAACAGATGTACATTTCCAGGTATTGTCAAATGTAATATGTGTAAATACTGTAAATTTATTAACGTGGCCAATAAATTTGAAGTTAGAAATAAAACGTTTTTTCTAAAAGATAAGTTTACTTGCAATTCAAAATGCATTGTATATTTAGCTAAAAGTCAAACATGTGCAGTGTTCCATATCAGTAAGACGGAGCGTAGACTCCGAGAACTTATATATGAACACTTATATGCCATGGATAGACAAAAGTTGGACAATGCCTTAGCTAAACACTCTGTACTATCCACTGGACACACTTTTAAGTTCATAGCTATAGACCAGATAAGAGAAGACTGTAGGGGTGGGCCATTATCTTTAAAATTAGAAGAACTTGAGCTTTATTGGCAACTATTGTTGAATGCCCACAGCTTTATTGAGAGCTATTGTTGAATGCCCACAGCTACCCTGGTATCAACAACAAATGTGCTATTACATGTCTATTAAAATTAAAAAGTTTAAGTAGGTAGCATTGAACACTGACAAACCCTTGTAATATATGTACATTTACAGTCATGTTTTAATTAAATTATTCCGTTTAGTATTGTGTATAAATGAGAAATTATTTTTGATTGTTAATTGTATGAGAAGCCTTTTTTTGAATGACGTTGACTTATTAGGTTGCGATTCTTAGAAAAGCTAGGGGGTTACTTAGCAACAATACACATTTTATGAATTTTGATTGGTCTTTGGAACACATGATTTATTTTAGCTTTTAAAAGGACTGAATGTCCAGTATATAAGTTTGTTTAGTATAACAAATGAAAAGTGCGTAATACAAATCTTTTTGACTGCTAACTACTGCTCCCCGGTTTTTGTTTTGTTTTTCATGACAAAGAAAAAGCCAGAGAAACTGTAGAAATAACAAAGTGAGCAGACAGAGGTTTTTAAGGAAGGGTGCAGTACCTTGCAATGTTTGTGCCAAATGTGCTCCAAACACTATTACTAAGAAAGCTGTTAGTGCAAGATATAACTTGGTAATAGACCTATGTGGAAAAGAATTCTGAAATTCAAGAAAGTACAGTTGTGTACACTTACCATAAATGTAGATGTTCGAGTGTATTCACTGTTGCAGTCCAGGTTACCCACCAGCCATCCCCCTTTTTTCTGCTGGAACTTTTCTTTCCTTCTCTGATTTATACAACCTATGTAGTGTATTTGCTTGTAGATGAAGGTAAAGTTTATACTGGTGCATGCATTTATATTTATATATATATATATATATATATATATATATATATATATATATATATATATATATATATATAAATTTTGGCTACCCTTTTAGGGGGCACTTGACATCTGGGGCAAGAAAAACTGAAGAAAATGGCGTTGGCTGCTTTTTTATACCCCTGATGACCTGACGTCAGGGAAGGGGCGACAGCAGCCAACGCAGGACCCAAGACTTTGGAATTCAGGTCGACTGAGGGCAACCTGCCAGCAGGATTACCCAAATGTAATGACTGTAACAGTGAAATACGAAGAACAGCTAGTTACATATACACTAATGTTTGTTTATTTATTGCATTTGTTTACCGGAAGGTCTACTGGGCTGAATAGTGCCCATTTTCAGTGGAGGCCCTGGGAGGAAAACTCCACAGTGATGCATACAATACATACATTTCGATAAAAACTCAAATGGCAAATGCAACAACTTTAAACAGTAAATAGAGTTTTCAACAAAGAAAGAAAGGCAATGCACCTGTACGCACAACTCTATCTACTAACAGTACAAAGTTATTGGTAATGCAGCTGTATCTATATCTACTGACAGTACAAGTACAATGTTTCAGAGTAGCAGTCTTTTTTTGCCTCCCAGCTTTGAGTTGGGAGTGCCAGTTTTTTGTTTGTGTGAGTAAACCTGTCTGGTGGACATCTGCAATAAATAAACTCTGTAACAAAAGACAAAAATTGCTGACCAGGACCAAGAAAAAGCAGGTGCCCAATTGGAAGCAATCTCTCCTTAGCCTAAACAAGCAAATAAGAGCACTAGTGAAATCCTCCAAAGCAAACAGAGTTCAAATTGGCATCTACTAGAGAAAGTCATAAGGCCTTCTTCACATATGTCTGTAATCTCAAAGGAAGGACCCAGATCTGCTCAGAACTGATGTTCAATGACACCACATATACAAATGCAGTAGATATAGCAAACTTGCTGGCTGACCGACTGAGTGAAAATTTCACCCCTCTGGCCACCTATCAATCTTCTTCTTTCGGCTTTTCCCAGTTAGGGGTCACCACAAAGGATCACCTGTCCGCTCATGACTGGCAGTGGAGTTTTACAGTGTCGAGTTGCCAGCCCGGCGCACAACCTTCCACAGAAGGTGCACGCACGCACGTCTAGGGCCAATTTGGAGTGTCCAATCCACCTACAGCATGTCTTTGGGATGTGGGAGGAAACCGGAGCACCCGGAGGAAACCCACGCGACCACAGGGAGGACATGTAGACTTCACACAGAAGCAGCCCAGCCGAGGATCAACTCAGAGAACCTCTTAGTGTGAGGTGGCAACGCTAACCACTGCACCACCGCAGCCGCCCCTCTGTCCCCCATCAGTAAATCAGGACATTCCCAGTACCTGCCCCCTTTCCCCTTATACCTAGGGATCATCTCATCACTACTCTATCAAAGGCAAAAAATACAGCCTTCGTAGGACCTGATAACATCCCGAGCTGCATCCTACATGAACTCAGACAGGAACTTGCAGCACTATTAGGCACCCTAACTCAAAAAAAGCCTGAGTATCGGTTTTGTCCCAGCTGAGGGGAGAACAGCTACTGTCATCCCTTTACACAAAGGTGACACGTCCACTGATCCAGGAAATTACAGACCCATCAGCCTAACTAGCCTGATCTGCAAGGCCATGGAAAGGATCATCATGGACCTCATTAACAAGGACATTGGCAACCTCCAAACACTCGATCACACAGTTTGGCTTCGTCAAGGGGAGTTCATGTCTGTCAAATTTGGTCAACTTTTTTGAGACGGTCGTGAAAACCATGGATGAGGGGAAGACAGTGCACACCACCTACCTTGACCTGGCCAAAGCCTTCGACACTATTCCCCACCTCGGGCATAATAGATAAACTCTCTCAACTAGGCATCAATCCGTATGTTACCAGATGGATAGCCAGCTGGCTCACTGACAGAATCCACCTAGTCAAAATAGGGGAAGCCACCTCAAGAAGTAGACACCGTATCGAGTGGCATCCCTAAGAGCATGGTCTTGGGCCTCTGTTATTTGGGATATACTTTTCTGAGGTACAGGCCAAAACCAGTGGGCTATGGCTGACCAAGATTACAGATGACTGCAAGTTGGGACCTGCCATCAATTCCCTGAGTGATGTGGACATCCTCCAAGAGGGTCTCACCAAAACAAATGACTGGTGCCAGAAAAAAGAAGTTATGTACTCACCATAACGTTCCATCTGAGTAGTTATACTTCATTTTTCTGCAACCTGTGGGTATATGGATCCGTTTCGGATCCGAGCCGGCAACTTTTTTTCTAGCATCTGCTCCAAGCTCCGAGCTCCACCCCTTACCCATAATGCCCTACTATCTCCTATCTTCCCTCAGATCGAGTTTGCTGCAACTAACAATATATACGCAACTCAACCCAATAACCAACCTGAAAACAGGATAAGATCCGGGGGATGGAGGGAGGGAATGTTACAGAACAATGAAGTACAACTACTCAGATGGAACATTATGGTGAGTACATAACTTCTTTATCTGAAGTAGTTAACTTCATTTTATCTGCAACCTGTGGTACAGAGTCCCCAGCTACTCTGATCCTGGGAGGCCCTTATGGAAGGATATTCCTGAGCACCGCAGAGGCAAAGGATGCGCTACCCCTCAAAATCAGATCCAATTTGTAATGGGAAATTAAAGTATGTGAATTGGCCCTTGTCGCTGCTGCGCAAATATCGTCCAAAGGTACCCTGGACCAAAAGGCAGCAGAAGTTGCCATGGACCTGGTAGAGTGAGCCTTAACTATACTAGGAGGTGATAAACCTTTTGCTTTGTAAGCATGTGAAATGCAAAGAGTGACGCATCTGGCTAAAGAAACTTTAGAAATAGCTTTTCCCATAAATGCTTTGGAAAAGGAAACAAACAATTGGTCAGTGTTGTGGAAAGACTTTGTTCTATGAAGATAAAAACAAAGTTGTCTATGAACATCCAACAAATAGAGTTTGTATTCACCTTTATTTTGAAAGTTGGGAAAGAAAACGGACAGATTAATGGACTGGTTTAGGTTTGCTTCAGATGCCTCTTTAGGTAAGAAGGAAGGATTAGTATGGAGGGAAACCCTACACGGAGGCACGGCAGACAGAGCTTGAAGCTCTGAAACTCTCCCAGCCGAAGTGATGGCAACTAGGAAAGTTGTCTTCCAGGACAAAAATTTTAAGTCCACCGAAGCTGCGGGTTCAAAGGGAGGGGCTACCACTGCCTGTAAAACAAAAGTAAGGTCCCAAGGAGGTACAGAATCCTTGACAGGGGGCCGTAGTAGAAAAGTACTTTTAAGAAAAGCCTTACACAGCCTAGAGGAGGCTAAGGCCATGTTGTCTTCACCAACGTGAAAACTGGAAATGGCTGCCAATTGTACCTTCACTGTGGAGGAACTAGCTCCTTGCTGAAAGATACCAGACAGGAAGTCCAATACCGCTGGAACAGGAGCTGTAAAGGGATCTATTTCTCTCTGTGAAGCCCAAATGGAAAAGTGCTTCCATTTACTGCAATATAGTTTTCTAGTGGAGTCTTTAAGAGAGGCCACTAGAATCGATTTAACTTGAGATGAAAGACTGGAAGTCCTGGTGATTAACGGAACTGGAGCAACCAATTTGTTGGCTTAAGGCTGCCCAGATTGGGTGGACATGTCCCCGACGGATGGGAAATTAGATCCGGGCAGGGATCCAGAACCCACGGGGGAGCCAATAGAGGAGACCAAAGGAATGGGAACCAAACCTGATGAGGCCAGAACATGACAATGAGGATCACTTTGTAACGTAGTCGGCAAGCATCCTGAAGAAACTTCAGAATGAGAGGTAAAGGTGGATAAGCATACAGAAGCCAGGGGGGCCAAACATGGACTAGAGCGCCTCTGGGGACTTCCCCCTGGTGAGGGAATCAGAGCGAAGAACTCACTGCACTTTGCGTTGGAAGGAGATGCGAAGAGATTGCAGCAAGGCTGACCCCATGCCAGGAAAATCTCCTTCACCACTGACTGCTTCAGAGACCACTCGTAAGGCATCAGAATGGCCCAGCTCAATCTGTCCGCTAAAATGTTGGAGCGCCCCGGGATGTGCGTTGCTATCAGACACCGACCGGTGGAAATCGCCCATATCCACATTCTCATGGCCTCGCGACATAGAGGGTAGGATCTGGTTCCTCCTTGCTTGTTGATATACCAGATGACCGACATGTTGTCTGACTGAATTGCAATCAATCTGAGAGGGAGGACTGTGTGAAAGGCTTCCAACGCTAAAAGCACTGCCCTCATCTCTAGAACATTTATGTGCAAATTGGTCTCTGTCTGGGACCATGTGCCTTGGACTGTCCTACCCAAACAGTGCCCCCCCCCACCAGAGTTGGGAGGCATCCATGGTCACTGTGGTTTGGACTGAGGGTGACGCAAATGGGCGTCCTGTTGATATCTCCGGTGAAGTTAACCACCAAAGAAGAGATGTCCTGTAGACGTGACTGATCTTGATCGGAAATTCCATGGGTAGGTCTAGCCAGGACCACTGGACAGCCAGAGTCCATTGAAGAACCTGCATGTGAAGGCGTGCATATGGGAGAATCGATATGGCGGCCCCAGAGCCCGGAGAACCTCGGTCGCCTTTGAAGACTGGGAGTTCGCTATCTGAGCTATGTTGCCCCTGAGATGTAGAATCCTGTCTGGGGTTAGGAATACCTTCATCTGCAAAGTGTCTAACTGTGCCCCAATGAAGTCTAGAATTTGTACTGGTTGCAAATGGGATTTGTGAACATTGACTGCAAGTCCCAGTAGGTCTGCTAACCGAATGAAATAATCTCAGGCCATACACAAGTGATGCTAGTTGTGCGCAGCGAAGAGCCAGTCGTCGAGGTAAGGAAACACCTGAATACCCTGAAGCCTCGGGTGGGCAGCTACAACTGCCATTACCTTGGTGAACACCTTGGGGGCTGTGGTGAGACCAAAGGGTAGGGCCCTGAACTGAAAGTGACTGGCTCCCAGCCAGAAGCGCAGAAACCTCCTGGAGCTTCTGTGTATTTTGATGTGGTAGTATGCATCCTGAAGGTCTAACAAGCACAACCAGTCGTACTCTCAGAGATAAGATAGAATGGACTGTAGAGTGACCATCCGGAATTTCTGTTTTGCTACTGACAAGTTTAATGCTGACAGGTCTGGAATGGGCCTGAGGTCCCCCGTCTTTTTTGGCACCAAAAAGAACCTTCAGTAGATGCCTAATTCGAACTGATCGGGGGGGGGACCTTTTCAATGGCTCGTTTGAGAAGCAGCTTTGAAACCTCTAGAGCTGTAGCCTCCCCTGTGAGCGGGTGGAACATCCAGGAGGTGTTTTGTAATGTTTGGAGGGGCAATGAAAGGAATAGAGTAACCTCTGAATATTATCTGAAGAACCCAGCGATCTGTTGTAATGGACTCCCATGCCACTAGGTGTAAGGACAATCGTTCCCCAACTGCCTCCAGAGTAGGACAGTCGGGCAACACCTCAGGACTGCTGACCGGGTCTATCAGAAAAGGGTTCCCTAGACCTGAAATTCCTGGGACCCCCCCCCCCTACCTCTGGGTTGGCGTCGATCTTGTCCCCCTCTGCCTCTGGGGGAATAGCTGTCCTGAGAATTCTGGGAAAAGTGAGGTTTTTGGAACCACATCTTCTTCTGCCCTCTTTGATTCCTAAAGAAGGACCGCTGAGGGTTAGAGAAGCGGACTCCGACGGCAGACAGAGTCTTCCCATCCTTTTCGCTCTGGACCAGTGTGTCAAGTACCGTCTTCCCAAAGAGGGAAGAGCCATTGTAGGGAGAGTTGATAAACGACACCTTGAAAGGATCCGCGAACTGACACAATCTGAGCCAGGCATGACGCCTCATGGCTATGCCTGTCCCAGCCGCTCTAGCTGCTCCTTCCGTGGCGTGGGAAAGTAGCCACATAGATGTATTTGAGATTGACTTCAGAGTAGACATTTTCGCCGAGAACAGCTGTTTGTCCTGCGGTGACAAAGACTCTGGGGGCGACTCAGCGAATTCCGAAGCAAGGTCTCGCTGAAGTCGAATCACATGTGCCAAATAATTCAGCACACCGATAGAAAAAGTCACTGAAGAGAATACGAGCTTCCCAAACCTATCCACCGACCTGGACTCCTTGTCTGGAGGCTGGACTAAGGAACGCTCCTGTGCTAGTTCCTTCTTTGTGGCCGCTGCGACCAACATAGCATCAACTGGGGCTCCTTTCGACCAGGGTTGTCTATCTAAAGGAAGAGATAAAACCTTGTCAGGACGTTTGGGGATGGGTTCTCTGGTGTCGGGCTCCTTCCATGCCCTCGTGGTGATGAGGTCCACCAAGGGGTCTGCTGGTGGGGACACCCAGGAAGTAGATGGGCCCATGCCAAAGGCCTCCAGGAAAACTGACTCATCCCCAGAAGGTTTTGGGGCTGACCAACCTCCCCTCTGGTGGAGGATTTTCATAATTTCTCCGAAGGAGACGTCTTCGGGAGGTGACCTGGGGGAACCTTCTCCTTCATCTAAGTCAGTTTCAGTGGTGAGGGACTCGGGGGAGTCCAAGTGCCTCCTTTTGCAACTTGTGCTTGCGGTGGCCCTCTTCAGTGGAACTTTCAGAAGGGGATCCGCGAGCCACTGGGGTTTCCTCGGGGAAAATGACCTGGGGATCCTCTGGCACGGGCTGTCCCTGAGACAGGATGAAGGGAGTAGTCACCAAATCCAGGGGGCCTGGGTGGTATTCGAGGGAATGGGCTGGGGTCTCAATCCCTGGGAGAAAACCCTCTCCACCACTTTGAAGGCCGAGGGAGAAGTCCTCCCCGGATCTGAAGCGGGGACCGGATCAGAAGACAGGGTAGCCTGAGGTCCGAGGGAACGGGTTGGATCTGAAAGAGTCGAAGCCGAAGAATCCATTCCCCAGGGCCGACTCCCTGTCCGCGGCTCCGAGAGTCACTCGGATCCAACCAAGTCAGATCCGAGGAACTCAAGGTAACAGCCAGAGTCGAGGTTGGAGGAACTGTCCGAACAGAGCTACCAGCTCCGAAGAACCTCTGATCCAAAAGCCCCAAAGCACAGATTGGGGAAGGAGAGATGGGGCAGAAAACAGGCATGGAGGTCGCCCCTCCAGAGGGAGAGGGACCTGGCAAGACTACCATCTGAATTTGGGTCTGAAGAAATCTCTGCATCATCCTGTCCATATCCATGTCTGATAGGCTCCGAGTCGACCTCGAAGAGGCCACCAACTCTGATCTGGCTGGTCTGCGCAGAGTGGTGGAAGGCCTTGGGACTGAATGTTCCAACAGCTCCGGTGAGAAATGTGGTGACCGGAGATGAGAAGAAACAGGCCTCATGGTCTTGGATGGAGGGCTGAGAAAGAGCTCCCAGTCTGGGAATCTCTTGCGATGCCTGTCTTTCTTTTTCTCCCTTTCTTCTCTGCATCTTTACTTTTCCTTCTCTTTTTCTTTATCTTTTTCTTTATCTTTGTCAGACTTGCTGACTGAAGATCTGTCCTTAGAGGACCCACTGCCAGACGAAGAGGGAGGTTGAGTCCCTGTCTGGGCAGGTGCACTAGCGACCGAGGACGAGGCAGAATCCAGCATGGCAATGGGGAGAAGGCCTTTGGTAACTAGCTTGGACTTACGATCCACAAGGGACCTGGAGTTGAAGCCTGAACAGATAGCACACTGGGTGGATAAATGTGCCACTCCTAGGCATATCACACACAGAGTGTGACCATCAGCAGGGGAAAGCTTATGGCCACACACTGTACATTTTTTGAACACAGGCTTTGGCTGATTAGCCATAGTCCTACACTCAAAGGTAAAGGTATTACCTTCCTAACAAAAAAACACACACACACTACTATTCTACTACAAAAAAACTTTTTTTTTTTTACACTAACGACCAACATGTTACTACAGAAGGGGAGGAAGGTAATCCTACACAAGCACACTAAATATAATCAAAAGTTTTCACTTTCTCTCCCTTTTTAGCTCAGAGCAAAGGAGACCACGATGCACACTACTGGCATGGCAAACAAGATCTGGGGGAAGATAGAAGATGGTAGGGCATTATGGGTAAGTGGAGGAGCTCCGAGCTTGGAGCAGATGCTAGAAAAAAAGTTGCCGGCTCGGATCCGTATACCCACAGGTTGCAGATAAACTGAAGTTAACTACTTCAGATCATGGCCTCAAGCTGAATACAAAAAATGGATCATCATCCCTCTTGGGGAGAGAGATGGCTCCACAAATTATCACATAAATATCAACGTTCTAAGCACGCAGTCAGTTGAGAGAGATTTGGGCACCCAGACTGATCGCAACCTGACTTTTGACGACCATGCTGCTTCCATTGTATGGAAAGCTTTCTACATGGCCCACCTCATAAGCAAGGGTATCTCATCCAGGGACAAGGAGGTCATAACATCCCTGCATTCTTCCCTTATAAGGCCCATTATTGAGTACAATACCCCATTCGGCATGTACCTTGCAAAGCATATGCAGCAGCTGGAGAGACCACAGAAGTTCCTCAACAGGAGAATCCAGGGCCTCAAAAATCTATCATACACAGACAGGCTAAAAGCCCTATGCCTCTACTCTGTTTCATATAGACTCCTCAGAGGTGACCTCTGCCTGGCATACAAGGTGATCTCGGGCCCCACCTTGATGCGACTGCTGCATATCCGCAAGTCAAGCTCCACTTGAGTAACCCACACACACGGCCTCAACCTGGTCTGTGACATCAATAGAACTTCCTGGTGGGACAGATTTGTGTCCCAGAGACTCCCCATCTATGGAATAGACTCTCTCTCCATGTCAAGCAGAGTACCTCTTTACCCATTTTAAAGCGCAATCTGGATAACTGGATGCGAAATAGAAAATACATCCCTGGGATTCCACCCATGTCCCTGCTGGACAGGGGCATTGAGTGCTGATTTGTCTATGAATGGACTAAACTCCTGGCTAGGCTTATAACGGCCTCACGGCCAATAGCCTAGTAACTTCCTATGATCCTAAAAGAACAGTCTTCCAAGAATAATGTTGTAAGGAAGCTGAAGCTGCAGGTACAAAAGGAGCCGGGGATCAATTTTTCCAAAACAAAATTAAGATCCCAGGAAGGAGGAACAGACTTCCTAGGAGGTCTAATATGAAAGAAACCTTTAAGAAACTGTTTTGCCTCAAACCTAGAGGCCAAAGGAGAAGTTAAAGGCAGACAAGCAGAAATAGCTGGGAGGTGGGCTTTAATGGCAGACTATGCCAACCCTGCTTTCAGCAATTCAGACAAATGAGAAAGTACAGTTGTGTACACTTACCATAAATGTAAATGTTCAAGTGTATTCACTGTTGTAGTCATCACATTTGTGTTATCTCTGCCAGGGTAGTCCTTGGCTGGCCCAAATACCAGAGAATTAGTATTTCTGGGTCAGTTGCTGTCGCTTGAGGACTGACGTCAGGTCTTCAGTAGTATAAAGTAAGGCAGCCGACGTCATTACATCACCTTTTCTTGCCCTAACCTGTCAGGAGCCCCCAAGTAGGAGGCTATGTTCTGGTGGAAAAAAAACACCAGTGGAAAATAAATACCAATGTGCCCCCTGTAAGGAAAGGAGAACAAGAAGTTAGAAAGGTAATAAAAGGAGAAAGAGAAGAAAGGGGGATGGAGGGAGGGAAACCAAGACTGCAACAGTGAATACAATTGAACATCTACATTTATGGTAAGTGTAGCAACTGTACTATGGTTCTTCGTGTTTCACTGCTCAAGTCATCACATTTGGGTTTATTCCCAAAGTTGAGGAAAAGGGTGGAGGCAGTCAATGAAACTAGGGGCTGGCTAGGATGCCCTGCAAGACTGCAGAGGCAAACCCTGCCCTTGATTTGGAGAAGAGAGGCAGGTGGCAATGCTTGGTAAAAATGTGAACAGAAGTCCAGGTGGCAGCCTCCAGGATGTCCTCGGTGGGGACTCCTCTGAGGAAAGCTGCAGAGGTGGAGGCTGTTCTGGTGGAGTGTGTCCTGACTCCCTTGAGGGGAGGCTTACCATGCTGTTTGTAGCAGAAATGGATGCAGTGTGCTATCCATTTGGAAATGGTTTGTTTGGAGATGGCTTTGCTTTCTGACCCTGTAGCAAAGCTAACCAGCAATTGATCAGACTTTCTGAAGGATTTATTCCTGTCTAGATAGAATCTGAGCTATCTGTGCACATCTAGAGAGTGAAGAATCCTTTCCCCCTTGTTCTGGGAATTAGGAGGTGGGCAAATGAATGGTTTCATCGAGAGCCACATTGGACACCACTTGGGCATGAATGATGGGTTGGCTCTGAGGGATACCCTGTCTGCATGGAAGATGATGAAGGGTTCCACAGGCATGAGTGCTTGCAGCTCAGAGACTCTTCTAGCTGAAGTGATGGCCAGAAGGAATGCTGTCTTCCAGGAGAGAAATTTTAGCTCTGCAGAAGAAGCTGGTTTGAAAGGGGGGGGGGGGCAGGGTGAGCTTTTCCAATACAAAGTTAAGGTCCCAAGCTGGTGTTGGTGGCCTCCTGGGTGGCCTCAACTTGCTAGCCCCTCTTAGGAACTAGTTGATCAAAGGGTGTGAGGAAAGGGGCTGTTCAGTGGGAAAATGAGCAGAAATAGCAGAGGCATGAATTTTTATAGAGGAGAGAGACCACTAGCAGCTAAGTAATCCAGGATGAGAGGGACGGAGGGCTGTGCAGCATTGGCTCAGTTAGCCTGGATCCAGGTGCAGAACCTTTTCCATTTATCAGCATAAGACTTTCTTGTGCTAGGACGTCTGGCCTCATGGATAACATCCAGAACCAGTTTACTGAGACTGGCAGATTGGTTCGGGGTTAAGGAATAAGTCAAGCTGCCAAATTGAGTGTCTGCAATTGGGGATGCATGAATTGCCCTTCCCTCTGGGTCAGGAGGTTTAGAATCTGAGGAAGATGCCACGGGGGTAGTGAAGACAGGCTGCGCAGCAAGCGGTACTAGTGCTGCCATGGCCAGTCTGGAGCTATAATAATGGTCCTTGGTTTTTCCTCCCTTATTTTGAGCAGTACCCTGGGGATGAGAGGTAGGGGAGGAAAGGCATAGACCAACAGACTGACCCAGGGGAAGGACAGGGCCATCCACTTTCCAAACCATGCAATGATGCTCCCTGGTGCAGAATTTGTGAAGCTGATGGTTGGTGTGGGAGGAAAAGAGGTCGAACTTCAGGGTTCCCCCTTTTTTAGTTATTAGGGTGAAGGTATACTTCTGCCAAGTTGCCACTCGTGTGGGTCCAGAAGATTTCTACTTAATTGGTGTGCCAGAGAGTTTTGAAAGCCTGGTAGGAATTGTGCTAACAGGTATAGTTGCATGGCAAAGGCCGTCTGCCAAAGGGTCATGGACAGCCTGCATAGAGGGTAGGAAGGAGTCCCTCCCTGCTTGTTGATGTACCACATCATGGTGGTGGTGTCTGTTTTGTTCAGGAGAGCCCCTGGAGAGAGAAGGGGCTTGAAAGCTATCAAGGGATGCTGCACAGCCATCATTTCTTTTTGACTGATGTGCAGAGGGATTTGCTGTGGGCTCCATTGGCCTTGTATGCACCTGCCATCCTGGTGTGCATCCCAAGAATAGATTGATGCATCTAATGGTGACAGTCTGGGCGGCGGAGGGTGGGGAGAAAGGCAATTCCTTGTTGTGGGAGCATGCTGTTGCCCACCAAAGAAAATCTTTTCTGAGGCAAGGAATTATAGGTATAAGAGTTTCCAGGTCTTGAGAGTGTTGGGACCAAAGGGTCTTTAGGTACCACTGAAGTTTCCTTATATGCAGTCTGGCATATGGAATGAGTAGTATGCAAGATGCCATGAATCCCAGAGATTGCAGAATCTTCCTTGCAGTTAACTAGGGCCTGCTGGCTAGTTGAGAGAAGTAGGGTGTAAGGAAAATTTGTGTCTCTGGAATAAGGAATGCCATCTGGGATGCTGTGTCCAGACTTGCTCCCAGGAAGATTATCCTTTGTGTGGGCACCTGTTTGGATTTCTTTTTGTTCATTGTGTGCCCTAGGGAGGTTAGTAGGATTTTTACAAAGGCCAGGTGCTTGAACAGCTTTTACTGGCTGTCTGCCTGATTTAGGCAGTCATCTAAGTATGGGTAAATCTGAATACTTCTTTGTCTGCAAAAGGCAATGGCCATCAGACACTCTGTGAAATCTCTGGGAGCAGTAGATAAACCAAAGGGAAGCACAGAGAACTGAAAGTGTTGAGATCCTGCCCTGAATCGGAGAGGTTTTCTGCATGATTCCCTGATAGGAATGTGGAGGTAGGCCTCTTTTAGATTTAGGGTGGCTAGCCAAGCATCCTTGGACAGCATGGGTAGCAGCCGAGGATGGGGCACCAGGTGCTCTCTTTTCTGTGCACCAGAAAAAGTCTTGAGTAGAAACCTTGGCCTATCTGTTCTGCAGGAACGTGCTCTACTTCCCTCATAGAGAGCAGGGAAAGGATTTGCTTTTGAGCCTCTGCCCACTGATTTGGAGGTAGATCTGAGAACCCTTCTGGGGTTGGAAGGGTGTGGAAAGAAAATTTGTATCCCTGAGACACAGTGTTCAGAACCCAGTGGTCCTTGGTAATGGTGGCCCAGGTGCTTGAGTGAAAGGAGAATTTTCCTCCTAAGGGTAAGTCAAGGTGGGCAGAGGGAGGTGGTGGAGGAGGTGAGTCATTGTGAGTTCTTACCATAAGGGGGTGGCATAGAACTCCCTAGCTTTGAAGTGGAGGTCGTCCACTGCTTAGATCTCTGCATTCCCTGGGGCTGCTGTCTGGGGTATCTGCTTCCCCAGGGCCTGGGATTGGCCGGTTTACTGGGAGCAGGAAAGGTCCAGTGTTTGGAGGGACAATGCCTGCTGAACCTAGGGGGCTGGACCTGCAAGAAATCCTTAACTGTTTGCATATATTTTGCTTTTTCTTCCATCTTTAAAACCTCTTCTGCATTAGTGCCAAATAAGTTATCTTTGTGCAAGGGGGCATCCAAAAGTTTAGATTTGACATGGTCTGGCAGGGGTTGTTCCTTAAGCCATGCATGCCTTCTAATGACAGATCCAGTGACTGCAGCTCTGCAAGAAACTTCTAGGGCGTCAAAACCACAGTGCAAGGTGTGTTTAGTTACTTTACTTGCAGAATGCATTAACTCTTGTAAATCTTTAAATTCTGTCCAAGCAGGAAAGGAGACCATTTTTTGTTTAAGGAGTTCCAAGGTATGTTGCTGAAATTTCAGCATATGGAACTGACAATTTAGTGCCCTGATAGCAAGAGTAGCTGAGGTGTCTATTTTTTTTTAGACCATCTGTCAAATGCTCAGGAATCCCTATCTGAGGAGGTTGGATTCTTAGTAGAGGTAGCTTTAATCCCTTTTGGCCCTTGAGAAATGACCTCAGGATCAGCTGTAGGATTTTTAAAAAGATATTTGTGAGAGTCAGGGACTCTACAGTACCCATCTGGTTTTCTGTGAGCAGGAGAAAGGGCATCAGAAGTCAAGCTGGATTCAAGGAAAACATCGTCCACAACATCCAGAACTGGGGGGATGGCCAAGGGTCTGTGTTGTGGAAGATCTAGGAATTCTCGGAGTCTCTTTTTAGACTGAGGGTAGTCCTGACTTTCCCATTGGAAATGCTCCCTTAAGGTATGCAGGGCTTCCCCAAAGGAGAAATCCTCTGGGGGAGAGGCTGAAGGAATGGAATCCTCTGCATCAGAATCCTAATAAGTGGAGAGGGTTTGCATGTCTTCATATTCAGATGCATCAGATTCATCTGAGTCTTGGTTCAGACAAAACAACAAGAGGACAAATCTCTTTTTCTTTTGGAGAGGGTAGCTTGGCTTCCCCTGATCAGCATGATAAGGTCTTCTGCCATTTTAAGCATTTGAGACAGAGGCAAGGTAGCAGGCACCTGAGTGGGTCGTCGGTTTCTTGGGTTGGGCTTGTACCCTGGGCCTGAGAAAAGTACAGTTGTGTACCTACCATAAATGTAGATGTTCAAGTGTATCACTGTTGCAGTCATTACTCTTTGGTTATCCTGCTGGCAGGCTACCCGCAGTCGGCCAGAATTCTAAAGTCTAAGTCCGGTGTCGGCTGTTGTCGCCTCTTCCCTGACGTCAGTGCGCCAGGGGTATAAAAGATGCAGCAGACGCCATTTTCTTCAGTTTTTCTTGCCCCAGATGTCAGGTGCCCCCAAAAAGGTAGGCTAAAAAATTATGCCAATAATTATGCAGGCAGTAAAATAAAAAATTCCTTCATCTACAAGCAAATACACCACATAGGTTGTATAAGATAGAGAAGTATAGATAAGTCCCAGCAAAGAAAAGGGGAATGGTGGGTGGGTAACCTGGACTGCAACAGTGAATACACTCGAACATCTACATTTATGGTAGGTACACAACTGTACTACGTTCATCGTGTTTCACTGTTGCAGTCATTACTCTTGGGTTAAATCCCAAAGCTGAGGTTGGGTGGCTGGGCCTAAATAGAATTAGGAGAGGCTATAAGGCCCTGCAGAACTGCAGTGGCAAAGCCTGCTCTGGATTTAGAGTAGAGGTAAATGGTAGTGCTTTGTAAAAGTGTGCACTGAACTCCAAGTTGCAGCCTCTAAAATGTCTTTGGTTGGTACTCCTCTGAGAAAGGCTGCTGAAGTGGCTGCTGCCCTGGTTGAACGAGGCCTAATGCCCTTGATTTGCCATGTTGTGAGTAACAGAAACAAATGCAGTGACCTATCCACTTTGAGATAGTCTGTTTTGAGATAGGCTTTCCTTGAGATCCTGCAGCATATGCCTCTAAAAGTTGCTCAGTTTTTCTGAAAGCTTTAGTTCTGTCTAAGTAGAAACGTAGTTGTTTGTGTATGTCCAAAGAATGCAGAAGTCTCTCACCCTTATTCTGTGGGTTTGGATAAACGGTAGGCAAATGAATGGTTTGGTTAAGGGCCACACCGGACACTACCTTAGGCATAAATGTTGGGTTCGTCCATAGAGAAACCCTGTCTGGATGGAAAATGATGAACGGTTCCACAGCCATGAGTGCCTGTAACTCTGAAACTAGTCTTGCAGAGGTTATTGCTAAAAGCAGAGCTGTTTTCCAAGATAAAAACGTTACATCGGCTGTATTGGCTGGCTCAAAAGGTGGCAGTGGGAGTTTCCAAGACATAGTTGAGGTCCCATGCAGGTACTGGGGCTCTTCTTGGAGGTCTTATGTTTTTGGCCCCTCTGAGGTACTGCCTTAGCAATGGATGGGAAAAAATAGGAGGTTCCATATTGTAATGAGCTGAAATGGCAGAGGCATTAATTTTAATTGATGAGAAAGATAAGCCTTTGTCCAGCATTTCAGTTAGGTATTGTAAAATCTGAGGAATATTTGGCACAGATGTGTCTATTCCTTGTGCCTGGTTCCAAGCACAGAATCTTTTCCATTTTTCTGCATAAGATTTTCTGGTACTGGGCCTCCTGGCCTCCAAAATAACATCCATCACTGCTTTAGAGAGAGGTGTGTTTTGAATGGTTACATTATCCGCCATGCTGCCAGGTTTAGGGTCCTGAGTTGGCTGTGCAGAATCTGATTGTTTCGTTGAGTCAGTTGGGCCTTGAGACAAGCTTTTCAGGATAGGGTGCCAGTGCTGGCATGGCCAGTCTGGGGCAATCAGAATCATTCTTGGCTTCTCTTGTCTGACTTTTAGGAGTACCTTGGGGAGGAGAGGCAGAGGGGGAAAGGCATATACTGACTTTTCCAGCTGAATGAGAGGGCATCCACTTTCCATGCTTGTTTGTGATAAGTCCTTGTACAGAATCTCTGTAGTTGGCAGTTGAGGGGAGGCAAATAGATCTATGTCTGAGCAACCCCATTTCTTTGTTATCATGCTGAAGACTTGTGGATCCAGTTTCCACTCGTGGGGATCCGTGAGGTTTCTGCTTAGTTCGTCTGCCAGAGTATCGTTCTTTCCTGGCAGGAATTGTGCTTGCAGGTGTACTTGATAAGTTAATGCTGTGTCCCACAAAGTCATGGCTTGTCTGCAGAGGGGGTAGGAATGTGTGCCTCCCTGTTTGTTTATGTATCACATGACCATAGTAGTGTCCGTCCTTATTAATATTTGTCCTGGATGGAGTAGATCCTTGAAGGCCGTCAGGACATTCTGGACAGCTAGCACATCCTTTTGATTGATATGTAGATGCATTTGGTTTGTGGGCCAGGTGTCCTGAATACATTTTCCTGCCATATGTGCTCCCCAGGCATAATCTGATGCATCTGTTGTTATTGACTGCCTGGCTGTGGGTAGAGTGAATGGCTGTCCCTTGTTGGGGTGACAGGCCTGTGCCCACCATTGAAACTCCTGTCGCAGGCAAGGAATGAGGGTAATTAATGTTTCCAGGCTTTGACAATGTTGAGTCCAGACACTTTTTAGATACCACTGAAGTTTCCTCATATGCAGTCTGGCATATGGAATTAGCAGAATGCAGGATGCCATGAAGCCCAAAGCCTGCAGAATTTTTCTTGCAGATAACTGGGTCTTTGTTGCCAAGATTTTGAAGTAAGAAGTCAGTTTCCTTGGTTTGTCTGGCATGAGATAAGCCATCTGGGTAGTTGTATTTAAGCTTGCACCCAGGAATATTATCTCTTGAGAGGGTACAAGTTTTGATTTCTTTTCATGTACTGTGTACCCTAGGTAAATTAATAACCTTTTTACGAATGCCAGATGCTTTAGTAGAGTGTCCTTGTTCTCTGCTTGTATAAGGCAGTTGTCCAAGTACGGATAAATTTGAATTTCTTTTTGTCTGCAAAATGCAATTACTGGTGCCAGGCATTTTGTGAAGACCCTGGGCGCAGCAGATAAGCCAAAGGGCAGTGCAGAAAATTGGTAGTGCATTGAGCCAGCTATGAATCTGAGGAATTTTCTGCAGGATTGTCTGACTGGAATATGCAGGTATGCCTCTTTTAGGTCCAAAGTCACAAGCCAAGCCTTCTTGCTCAGCATGCGCAGAAGCTGCTGCAGAGTTAACATTTTGAATTTTGGAACGTCCAGAAATGTGTTTAGAAAAGATAGGTCCAGTATTGGTCTCCAGGCTTTGTCCTTTCTGGGTACCAAGAAAAGTCGAGTAAAATCCTTGTCCCTGCTCTTGCTGTGGTACTCGCTGAATGGCCCTCATGTCCATAAGGGACGAAACTTGTTTTTGTGCCTCTGCCCATTGATTGTGTGGCAGGTCTGGCATACCTTTTGCCCTTGGCAGGGTGTGAAAGTAGAACCTGTAGCCCTGGGATACTATATTCAATACCCATTTGTCCTGGGTGATTATGTGCCAATTTTGAGAGAAAAGTGCTAGTTTTCCCCCCTAAGGGGGCTACAAGAAGATAAGTGCTTGGTGCTGGCAGAGGCAAGTCATTGGGACTGTTTCCTGTAAGGCTGTGCTTTGTCTTCTCCACTTTTGGAGGTAGAAGCACCCCACTGTCTAGGTGTGTAAGAGGCCTGGGGCTGGCCTCTGCCTCTGGGGCATCTGTATCTGCCTCTTTGTGGCCTGTCCGACACTGGAAAGGACCAGTTCTTTGTAGGCCAGTTCCTGCTAAATCTTGGTGGCTGAACCTGTAAGAAATCCTTTACTGTGTGCATAGATTTCGTTTTATCCTCCATTTTCTTCAAAACCTCCTCTGCTTTAACACCAAATAAGGTATCATGCTGTAATGGAGCATCTAATAATTTTGCTTTAACATGATCAGGCAGAGTTTGTTCCTTTAACCAAGCATGCCTCCTAATGACAGAACCCGTAACTGCGGCCCTGCAGGAGCCCTCTGGAGAATCAAAACCACATTGCAATGCATGCTTTCCCACTTGTTCAGTTACATGCAATAAATCCTGCATTTCCTTATTTTCTGCACAATCAGAGTTGTGCCAGCATGTTCTGTTTTAACAGTGGCATTAAGTATTGCTGATATTTAATCATATGAAATTGACAATTTAAAGCCCTCACGGCCAAAGTATTAGAAGTATAAACTTTTATCCCCCATCTGTCTAGTGCCCTTGAATCCCCGTCAGAAGGGATAGGATTTTTTGCAGTAGCTGCCTTAACCCCTTTGGGACCCTGAGAAATAGTTTCTGGGTCAGCAGCAGGGTTTTTATAAAGAAATTTATGAGAATCTGGAACCCTGTAGTATCTGTCTGGTTTAACAGGAGCTGGAGATAAGGAGTCTGGAGAAAGGCTAGACTCCGAAAAAACATCATCTACAATGTCTAGCACAGAGGGAATAGCCAGATGCCTGTGCTGGGGTAATAGCAGGGAATCTCTAAGCCTTTTCTTTGATTCTGTATAATCTTGGCTTTCCCAGTGAAAATGCTCCCTCATGGTATGCAGGGTTTCCCCAAAAGAATAATCCTCAGGAGGGGAGGCTGAAAGGATAGATTCTTCAGCATCAGAATCCTCATAGGGAGGAAGAGAGTATTCCTGTACAGAAGTGGAGTCAGAGAAAATGGAAACCCGATCTGAAGAGTCATAGTCTGTCTCTTGCCTAGGCCTCTTGTCAGGAGGGGGATGGGAACCCCTGATCAAGGTGATAAGGTCTTCAGCCATTTTGAGCATCTGTTTTTTAGGCATGGAAGTTTGTCCTGGAGAATGCTGTACTTGTTTCTTTGTCTTTAGAGCTGCTTTAGTCTTTGCTTCGGAAGACGAAGTAGGCTTTACATATAGCTGTGTAGGTCTGAAAACACCCTCAAAAGCCGATGCCTGCTCAGCAGCTCCGGACCCATCTGAGGGGATGATTTCCGAGTGTCCAATACCTTGAGTACCCAGAGGCCTAGCTGGCTCCACATGGGAGTCATCAGCGGCCTGTGGCTCTGAGGTAGTGGGCGTCAGGGGCTGCAAAAGCGCCTCACTGAGAACCAGTGACTGGCTTAACAGAAGCCTCGTCCTCGGTTTTGGATCTCGGATGCCTGTCCCTCTCTTTTTCCTTGCGGTTTTTAGAGACTCTGGTCGTCGGCTGTTCCAACAGCATTATATAAATGAATTTTCGGCCAAAGTAATGAAAAGCAAAATCAAACTGACGCTTAATAGTGCGTTGGTTGAATCTAGCACAAAACCGACAGCTAGCAACGTTATGATCGGAGCCTAGGCAAGGAATACAGTAAGAATAAAAATCCTTATGAGATATTTGCTTCCCAAAAGAAATACAATTGTTAACTTTTTCTGACATCGGTCTGGAGCAAGAAAAAAGTTTCCCCAACAGGGTACTTAGCTTTAAGGAAGACTTCGGATCTGAAATAAGTCTGTGAAAATCTCAGGAGTCGGCCAACTGGCACTTGCGAACTGCTTTTGCTTCGGGCACCGCACGGCAAGAAAAACTGGAGAAAATGGCGTCGGCTGCATCTTTTATACCCCTGGCGCACTGACATCAGGGAAGAGGCGACAGCAGCCGACGCTGGACCTAGACTTTGGAATTCTGGCAGACTGCGGGTAGCCTGCCAGCAGGATAACCCAAGAGTAATGACTGCAACAGTGAAACACGATGAACATCTCAGTAGTTTCAGAAAGAACATAGTCGCGAAAGAAGACGTTGGTTTGTGTTGAGAGTCGGTAGTGCGAAGACGGTGTCTGCTCAGCGGCAATGGATCCATCCAAGGGTGAGAGGTCGAAGAAGAGTTTTTTGGCATACCGGACTCCGAAAGGGTCTTGGTAGCGGCCTGCGAAATCAACAGAAGCGGGCATCAGGGGCTGTGAAAGTGCCTCACTGAGTACCGGAGAACTGACAATTAGCTTAACGGAAGTATCGTCGGTAGGTTTGGACCTGTGCAGTCTGTCTCTGTCTTTATCTTTACATGTTTTCAGAAGGTCTGCTGTCAGATGGCTTAACAAAATCATATCGGAATTCGAGGACTGTAAGCGAAAATATCTGGCTACAATAAGGGCCTGACGACAGATAGTTTGAGCGTTGAGCAAAGCACAGAAGCAACAATGAGGGACATCGTGGTCTGGGCCTAAACAAGTGATGCAGTAAGAGTGAAGTCTCTGCTTGGTATCAATTTTCCACAGTCGAGACAATTATTAACCTTTTCTGACATTGGTTAGTGCAAGAAAAAAGGATCCCCAATGGAGTACTTAGCTTTAAGAGACTTCAATTTGGTAGACGAAAACTCAGGTAGCAGCTGACCGGCACTCGTGCGAACTGCTTCTGCTTTGGGCTCCACGGTAAGAAAGACTGATGTAATGGTGTCGGCTGCCTTACTTTATACTACTGACAACCTGACGTCAGTCCTCAAGTGACAGCAACCGACGCAGAAATACTAATTCTCTAGTATTCAGGCCAGCAGAGGGCTACCCTGGCAGGGATAACCCAAATGTGATGACTGCAACAGTGAAACACGAAGAACATCCAAAGGAACATCCACAGTAAGTGGGTCCAGGTTACGAGAAAGACACCAAACAGAAATCCTCTTCCATTTGGATAAGCAGGATTTCCTAGTAGTGGGTTTCCTGGCCTCCTGCAGAACCCAAAGCACGTCCTCAGGAAAAAGGTGACTATAAGGAATCAAAATCTTATCACCCCACAGTATCAGTTGAGGAGTGGACAGGTGGGGATGGATGAGAGATCCCTTGTCTTATGTGAGAAGATCCACCCTGTGAGGTAACAAGTGATGATTGCCCTTAGCTAAGTGCAGAAGAAGATGGAACCAATGCTGTCTGGGCCAAAAATGAGTCATCAGCAAGATTTTGGGAGCATCCTGCTTTAGGTTCATAGGTGTATACTAGGCCAACAGCCCTGGAGTCTTTACAAACCAACATCATAAAAGTGCCCTGGCATCATGCAGCCATTAGTTCACAGAGCCTCTATCAAGTAGAGCCACTGGAGTGATCTCCGGGGTAAACTTTCTATTTCCCATCCACTCATCAAGATTTTGCTTGAAAAGGGCCAGTGAGATGGTCTGCTTGACATGTATGGGAAGTCTATTCCAGAGCATGGGCAGTCTCTGGGTTATGAACCTGTCCCTCCAGCATGTCCTGTTGATTGTGGTAATGAGGTTGAGGTCCCTGGTGTGGAAGGATTGGGATTTCTTTAGGTGTAACATTTCTAACAGGGCTGTGTCAGACATGGCTTTGTAAGTCAAGCAAGGATTGCCTCTTAATAGACAATATGAGATAGAGAAAAACTGGAGTTTTTTGAGTCTGTCCATGTAGGGCATTTGTTTAAGGCCTAGGATCCTCTTTGTGAGGTCCTTTTGTGGCCCTTCCAGCTGTTGCAGGTGTTTAGTGAGGTACATGCCAAATGGGGCATTACACTCAATGACTGGTCTAATGAGGGAAGAGCAGAGAGAGAGAGGATGACCTCTCTTTTCCTGGATGCAAAACCCTTGGCAATGAGATGTGCCACATAGTGTTCAGTGGGCTACCATTAATGTGATAATTAGTGAGAACTGAGTTTCTCCCAAAGGGAATGATGACGCATTTTTTGGAATTAAGCTTAAGGCCATGGTTTCAACACCAGTCGTTGGTCTCAGTGAGGCCTTTCTGTAGGATGTCTACATCACTTGGGGAGTTAATAATGGCTTCCAGCTTGCAATCGTCGGCGAACTTGGTCAGCCGAAGTCCCTCCATGTTGGCTTGGACTTCTGAGAAGTAGATGACAAAAGTACAGTTGCGTACACTTACCATAAATGTAGATGTTTGAGTGTCGGCCTATCGGCACTTGCCGGGCGGTACCCAAAGCAGAAGCAGTTTGCAAGAAAGACTGGTGTAATGGTGTCGGCATCTTTGGACCTAAGCAGCCTGTCTCTTTATCTTTGCGTTTATTCGAAATATCGGTAGTGGGACAGCTTACCAAAAACATATCAGGATAATTGAACTGAGCACCAAAATATTTAGAAGCGAAAATATACAGACGATGGACAGTTCATGGTTTAAATAAGGCACAAAACCAACAGCGAGGTACGTCATGGTCAGGGCCTAGGCAAGGAATACAGTAAGAATGAAAATCTTTATGAATGAAAATCTTTATGAGATATTTGCTTTCCACAAGAAATGCAATTATTTACTTTTACTGACATCGGTTTAGAGCAAGGAAATGTTTCCCCAATGGGGTACTTAGCTTTTAGTTGAAGACTTCGGTTCTGAAACTCGAAAACGAAAATATCCGGAGTCGGCCAACCGGCACTTGCAAACTGCTTCTGCTTCGGGCACCGCACGGCAAGAAAGACTGGTGCAATGGCATCGGCTGCATCTTTTATACCCCTGACGACCTGATGTCAAGAAAGGAGAGACAGCAACCGACGCAGGACCCAAGACTTTGTTAATCAGGCCGACTGAGGGCTATTGCAAGCAGATAACCTAAATGTGATGACTGCAACAGTGAAACACGAAGAACATCAGGAGAGGACCCAGGACTGATCCCTGTGGGACTCCACTCGTGACTGGTCGGCAGTCTGACTTGGAGTCTGCTACTGTCACTGTGGGTTCTATCTGTGAGCCAATTTGCACCCCACCTAGTTATATAGGGGCTGATACCTAGTTTAGTGAGTCTATCAATAATTCCCAAGTGGAGAAGTTATCAAAGGCCTTGGCCAGATCGAGGTAGGTTGTATGAACTGCCTTTCCCTAATCCACAGCTCTGGTGAATGACTCAAAGAAGTCAACCAGGTTGAGCAGGCATTCCAAAAGTCCTGTGCTGTCTTGCACAGGACTTTTGGAATGACGGGAAGGGGAGGGAAGGCATAAAGAAACATCCCCTTCCATGAAAAATGTGTCCACATTCCAGGCCAGATAACAAGGAGTGCTGGCACAAAACGGAGGAAGCTCCTTGTTCAGAGTGGAAGCAGAGTTATCTACTTGAGGAATAACCCACTGATGGATAATGTCCAGAAACACATCCATGTGAAGCATCCACTCATGAGATTGTGTTATGGACCTGCTAAGGGAACCTGCCATGAAATTCTGACATGAAAGAATGTACACCACATGAAGGGTGACTTGCTACTGAATTGCTAGCTCCCAGACCTGCTGCCAATCTGCAAAGACGACAGGACCTTGTCCCCCCTTGTTTGTTGAAGTACTACAGAACTGTGGTGTCATCTGTAAAGATCTTTACGGGCCATGGAGAATACACAGAATGGAAAGCAGTGATGGTCAACAGAAGAGCTCTCATCTTCTTGATATTGCTGTGGAGACCAAAGGCCTTGCACCTTTAGCTTTCCGAAGGAAGCCCCCAACCCCCGTCTGAGGCACCTGTGAACAGCTCCCGAGAGGGATGTAGGGTTTGAAAGGGAGGCCATGGATTCACAGTCAACTAGTGAATCCACCACTGAAATTCCAACTTGAGACATGGAAGGGGAGGAAATGGAAACGCTAGAGGATGAGAATGCTACAACCAAACTGACTTCAGATACCACTGAAGCTTTCAAATGTGCAATCCAATCCAGCAAAGGGAATCATAGGGATGGTTGATGCACTGAAACCCAGAGCCCACAGAAATTCTCTGGCTAAAATCAAGGCCAAAGGAAGAAGGGACTGAAAAAAGAAAATCGGTCAAAGCTTTGGGAGGAGGCAAGGATGGTAACACAGGAACAATCCTGCATCCCAGAAAAACATGACCTTGTGATGGGGACAGGAAGGTTTTTTTTAAAATTGACAGTGCACCCGAGGATTTGCAACAGAGCGATGACCCACTGAAGGCGCTGTAAAAGAATCTCTGGAGAGGAAGCTTGAATAAGTCTAAATAAGGAAAGACCTGAATACCTCTGAGCCTGCAAAAAGCAATCACAGGAGCTAGGCATTTGGTGAATATCCTTGCGACAGTACAAAGTCCAAAGGGCAAAACAGAGAACTGAAAATGCCAGAAAGCAACAGAGAAATGTAAAAACTTCCTGAAAAAGGGATGAATAGGGATACGAATGTAAACATCCTTGAGGTCCAAACAGCCCATAAAAGCCTGAGGAAGCAGCAGAGAGAATAAAGTCTGAAGGGATAACATTCAAAAGGAAGGAACCTCCAGAAAAATATTCAGGTGAGAAAGATCTAGAATAGGTCTCCAATTACACTCTTTCCTGAGGACCAAATCATTCTGGAATAAAACCTCTTCCCTCTTCGAGCTACTGGAGCCTCTTGAATAGTTCCCAGAGTCAAAAGACCCTGATGCACCTCTGGAAAAAAGCTCAACTGGTTTTCAGGTGGCTGAGGAATGCCCATGAAGGGAGGAAGAGATTTCCAAACCATGAAGAACCCTTGGCGAATTATGGAAATAACCCAGGAAACCTGGATTATGCTTAACCAGGCAGGAAGGGACAGAAAAAAGCAATGTAAAAGAGAAATGTGGCTGGGAAGAATCGGGTAGTCAGACAGCACCTAGTTTATCAGGAAAGGAAGGCTTCTGAGCAGGAAGGGTCTGTGTAGACTTCACTGGGGGAACCCTCCTACCACCCTTCTTGCCTTTAGGAGGAGGAAGACACAGCCTTCTATTGGGATGGTTTCTCTGGAACTTTGGCACAGGGGAGACAAAAATATGTTTCAGGTGCTGTAACTCCTTGCCTTTTTCCTACAGGGACTTGAACATGATCTGCTGCAGCAGCACCAAACAAACATTTGTTGTCCATAAGAGCATCCATTCCATCAACTTAAAGTACAGTTTTGTACCTACCATAAATGTAGATGTTCGAAGATCTACATTGCTGCAGTCCTTACACTTGGGTAGTCCGCTGTCCTCGGTCGGCCCGAATATCAAAGTATTAGGCTGACGTCGGTCAAGGCGCTTAAGACTGACATCAGGACGTCAGGGTACAAATGCGCATGACCGACGTCATATCCTCAGGCTTTTCTTGCCCCAGATGTCAGAAGACCCTAAAAAGAAAGGCCAAAACCAAAAAACAGCAAAAAACAACCAACCACCCTTGCACTAATCATATGTACAATATATACAATATCCACAAAATTTACAACCCAAACCACACCACCGCCTCTAACTACAGAGGGGAAGGAGGGAGTATTGGACTGCAGCAATGTAGATCTTGAACATCTACATTTATGGTAGGTACAAAACTGTACTATGTTCTTCATCTCACATTGCTGCAGTCCTTACACTTGGGTAGAATCCCAAAGCAGAGGTAAGGGAGGATGGCAAAACTATAAAGCATTAGGTGCTGCCAAAATGCCCTGTAAAATTGCAGTGGCAAAACCAGCCCTAGATTTAGAGTAAAGAGGAAGGTGGTAATGCTTAGAGAAAGTATGCACTGAACTCCAAGTGGCTGCCTCCAAAATATCTTTAGTTGCCACCCCTTAAAAAGCTGTAGAAGTGGCAGTAGCCCTAGTGGAATGAGGCCTAATCCCAGCTGGAATCTCCTTACCATGATGGGATTAACAGAAAGCAATACAAAACCCAATCCACTTAGAAATAGTTTGTTTTGAAACAGGCTTGCCCTGAGAACCCAAAGCAAATGAAACAAATAACTGCTGAGACTGCCTGAACCCTTTAGTTCTGCTCAAATAATATCGCAATTGCCTGTGTATATCCAAAGTGTGCAAAATCTTCTCCCCTTTATTTTGGGGGTTTGCATAAAAAGTAGGCAAATGAATAGTTTGGTTTAAAGCCACACTAGAAACCACTTTAGGCATAAAGGAAGGATTAGTAAAGATACTCTGTCCTTATGGAAAATTAAGAAAGGCTCAACTGCCATAAGAGCCTGTAATTCAGAAACCCTTCTCGCAGAGGTAATAGCCAACAAAAAAGCAGTCTTCCATGATAAATATTTCAACTCGGCAGTAGCTGCAGGCTCAAAAGGTTGTAGAGTGAGTTTCTCCAACACAAAATTGAGATCCCAAGCAGGAGTAGGAGCTCTACGTGGGGTCTTATATTCTTTGCCCCTCTAAGGAATTGCTTAAACAAAGGATGAGAAAACAATGGTGGGTCACAGTCATAGTGAGCAGAAATTGCTGCAGCATGAACCTAAATAGAAGAGAAGGACAAACCTTTGTCCAGTAACTCAGCAAGATATTGAAGAGCCACACTTAAATTAGGCTTAGAAACATCAAATTCCTTTGCTGCACTCCAAAATAAAAATCTCTTCCATTTATCTGCGTACACTTTCCTTGTACTAGGCCTTCTGGCCTCCAAAATAACATTCAAAACTTGCTGTGGAAGCCGAGACCCTCCAGGGTTTAAAACAGAATATGCCAGGCTGTTAGGTGAAGAGAGTGAAGTTTGACATTGAGTAAATGACTGTTCTCCTGAGACAGCAGGTGTGGAATCAAGGCAAAGGCCATGGAGGCTCCCGAACCAGACTTCTCAGTAATGGGTACCAGTGCTGTCGAGGCCAATCTGGAGCTATTAAAATCATCTTTGGCTTGTCCTGTCTGACCTTTAGGAGTACCTTTGGGAGGAGAGGCAGAGGTGGAAAGGCATACACATGAAGATTGCTCCAATTGAAAGAAAGAGCATCCACTTTCCAAGCTGTGGGATCAAACCTTTTTGTGCAAAACTTTGGCAGCTGGTAGTTTAGAGGAGAAGCGAACAGATCTATGTCTGGAGTTCCCCATGACACTGTCAATTTCTGAAATACATGAGGATCCAATTTCCACTCGTGGGGATCCATAATTCGTCTGCTCAACACATCTGCTAAGGAGTTCTGTGCTCGGCAGAAACCTTGCCTGAAGATTTAGCTGTAAACTGAGAGCAGTCTCCCACAAAATCATTGCTTGTCTGCATAGAGGATAAGAATGCGTTCCCCCTTGCTTGTTGATGTACCACATGACAGTTGTGTTGTCTGTTAGAACCAACACCTGCCCTGGAAGAAGTAAATCCTTGAAAGCTATTAATGCAAATTGGACTGCTAACATCTCCTTCAAGTTGATATGTAGATGTTGTAGTCTGGCAGGCCACGTGTCTTGTATCCACTTTCCATTTAGATGAGCTCCCCAAGCTTTGTCTGAGGCATCTGTCGTTAGAATCTGACTCGCCTCTGGCCGGGTCACAGAGAGTCCCTTGTTTAGGTGACATTCCTGAGCCCACCACAAAAATTCCTTTTGAATGCAAGGTATTATCTGAATGACAGTGTCCATATCTTGGCAGTGCTGTGTCCATACATTTTGAGATACCATTGTAGCTTCCTCATATGCAGTTTGGCATTGGGAAGCACCAGAATACAAGATGCCATGAACCCCAAGGCTTGAAGGACTGTCCTTGCAGTCAGCCTGGACTGATGAGACAATTGATGGAAGTAAAGGGAAAGATTCTTTTGTTTGTCCGGGGTCAAAAAGGCCATCTGGGATGCTGTATTCAGTCTCACACCCAGAAAGCACATGTCCTGAGAGGGTACTAGACTGGACTTTATTTCGTTCACAGAATACCCCAGGCATCTTAGCACTGCTATCACATATTGCAAATGATGAAGAAGTTCGTCCCTTCCCTGAGCCAGAATCAGGCAATCATCCAAATAAGGATAGATCTGTATTCCTTTTAGCCTGAAGAAAGCTATCACTGGAGCCAGAACTTTCGTGAACACTCTGGGCGCAGTAGATAAGCCAAAGGGCAATGCAGAGAACTGATAATGAGAAGTCCCAGCCCGAAAACGCAGATACTTCCTGCAACTTAGCCTGATAGGAACATGAAGGTAAGCCTCCTTGAGATCCAGAGTCACCATCCAGTGATCTTTGCCCAGCAGAGGTAAAAGCTGTTGTAACGTCAACATTTTGAACTTGGGAATGTCCAGATAAGTGTTGAGGATAGATAAATCCAAAATTGGTCTCCACGTGTTCCCCTTCTTTGGTACTAGGAACAGGCGAGAATAAAATCCTAGGCCCACTTCTGGCAGAGGGACCGGCTGTATGGCCCCTATTTGAAGCAGCAGAGAAATTTGTTTGTGAGCCTCTATTCTTTGCTGAGGAGGAACGTCTGGCATGCCTCTGAAAGGAGGCAAGGTATGGAAATAAAACTTGTAACCTTGGTGTATGATATCCAATACCCATCTGTCTTGGGTAATTAAATTCCAATTTTCCTTGAAGAGTGCCAACCTTC
This sequence comes from Protopterus annectens, assembly GCF_019279795.1. Classification (NCBI taxonomy): domain Eukaryota; kingdom Metazoa; phylum Chordata; order Ceratodontiformes; family Protopteridae; genus Protopterus; species Protopterus annectens. The sequence continues at coordinate 830,206,975 of NC_056725.1, forward strand.
CTCCCAAAGGTGCTGCCAGACAAGGGCTCTGGCAGCTGAAAAGGTAGGTCATTGGGCCTGTTTACGAAAGGACTGGCCCCTGCCCTCACCCGAAGACTGTGCAGGTGAACTCCCTGTTCTAGGTCTGAAAGTGCCCTGAGCTCTGCCCCTACCACGTCTAGATCTACCCCTAGACTGTGAATCATAAGAAGGGTACGTCCATCCCTTAGCAGGCCAATTCCTACTAAACTTCGGAGGCTGAACTTGCAAAAAATCTTTAACAGTCTGCATAGACTTAGCCTTGTCTTCCATTTTCTTTAAGACTGCCTCCACAGGTGAACCAAACAACACATCAGACTGTAAAGGAGCATCTAAAATCCTTGTCTTAACATGGTCAGATAAATTCTGATCCTCAGCCAGGCGTGCCTGCGAAGAACTGACCCAGTGGCAGCCACCCTAGACGAGGCCTGTACAGCATCAAAACCACATTGTAAAGAATGCTTACCCACCTGTTCAGAAACATGTACCAAATCTTGTAATTCTTTACACTCAATACCTTCCGCCAGAGCATCTACCTTAGACTTCAATTGAGAAAGAAGATAGTTTTGATATTTCAACATGTGAAACTGGCAATTCAAAGCCCTCATAGCTAAGGTGGAAGAAGTATAGACTTTCTTTCCCCATCTATCCAAAGCCCTGGCCTCTTTATCTGGAGGAACCGGATTTTTTACAACAGAGGCCTTGACACCCTTAGGTCACTGACTAACAGTTTCTGGGTCCGCCCTAGGACTCTTATAAAGATATTTATGAGCTTCAGGCACCCTGTAATACCTGTCCGGTTTAACAGGAGCAGGAGGCAAAGAATCAGGACTAAGTGAAGCCTCTGCAAACACATCTTCCACAACATCCAGAACAGGTGGTATAGCCAAAGGCCTATGCTGGGGTAAAAGCAAAAATTCCCTAAGCCTTTTCCTGGAATCTGAGAAGTCCTGACCTTCCCACTTAAAATGTTCCCTCATGGAATGAAGGGTCTCTGAAAAAGAAAAATCCTCTGGAGGAGAAGCAGAAGGAGTAGAATCATCCACATCAGAATCAGAATAAGGAGAATACTCCTGCAAGTCTTCAGCCAAGACTCTGAAACATCCAAGCCTGCTCAAAACTCCCCAACTCTGGTTCCACCCTAGGCCTCTTATCAGGAGGGGGCAAAGAACCTCTAATCAAAGTAATTAAATCTTCTGCCATTTTAAGCATGTGCTTCTTGGGCACAGATCCTGATGAACTAGGAGTGACACCAACAGAAGCTAAACCTGGCCTGCCTCTGGGAGAAGCCTTGGAAACAGAAGGAGAGGGCCTAACCACCCTAGGAAGGGAGGGGAGTACAGTAACCTGGGAAGCCCCTTCAGCCTGACCTGCCTCCTGAGAGGCCACATCCTGCAATAACAAAGTCTCCCCCTGGGACTCCAGAGAAACCTGCGGAACCACCGGTTCGACTGACGCCTCTAAAGAACCGGCGTCCGCACGGACGACTCTTCTTGCCTGGGTTTAGCTGCTTTGTCTTTGCGCTTCTCGAAGAAGCGGGCGGAGCATCCGACGGCATATTATAATTGCACCGCTTCCGAAGACCAACCTGGCACAATATAACCTTCGCTAATAGTGCACTTATTGAACCTAGCACAAAAGCGGCAACCAACAACCTCGTGCTCATCCCCCAAATAAGGAATACACAAAGTATGATAATCTCTATGCGGTATCTGTTTCCCACAAGAAATACAGTTATTCACTTTTTCTGACATCCGGTAAACCACTGAGGCAAGAAAAACTGAAATATTCCCAACGGGTACTTAGCCAACTTTGACTCGGTCTGAAGCTCCGAAAAGGGAAACTTTCAGAACGCCGAACGGCACTTGCAACGCTGCTTCTGCATCGGACCATGCGGCAAAAAAGACTGAGGATATGACGTCGGTCATGTGCATTTGTACCCTGACGTCCTGATGTCAGTCTTAAGCGCCTTGACCGACGTCAGCCTAATACTTTGATATTCGGGCCGACCGAGGACAGCGGACTACCCAAGTGTAAGGACTGCAGCAATGTGAGATGAAGAACATCCTTAATATCAGGCAAAGGTTGAAGCTGCAGCCAGAAATATCTCCTCAGCACAGAGGCAGAAGTAGCAGCCCTCAAAGAGGCATATTTTGCATCATAACTACATTTAATGGAATGGTGAGCTACCTGGGAAGAAGCCCTTAAAACAGGCAAGGCAAAAGTCTTTCCCTCAGAATCAAGAAGGTCAGAAATAACCTGGCAAGACTGAGAAAGGATGTGCCAAAACATATCTAGTCATAAGAGTCTAAAAATTAACAGCCTAAAAGTTTAGGGTGGCAGAAAGCATAAATGTTTTAATGCAGCCTTTCCATAGTCCTGCTGTCCTTATGAGAAGGAAGAAGCTTGGCAGAAGACAGTAATTTAGAAGGCTTGTCAGATGCCACAGAGACCACCAGACTTTTTTTAATGGAAGGTCTGCTTATAAAAAATAAAAGTCTCCAAACACTGGCCTACATTCAATAATCATACTCCAAGACTTCCTCTCTAAACAGTATCCTAGGACCCCCCCCCGGGTTTTCAGTAATAAACCAGCCACGGTTCCCCCTGAGCATCCACAGCGGAAGTCTGCAAGGCTTCCTAGCACTTGTGAGAAGCTGGATCTATGCCAACCTCCAAACCGGCCGTGGCACAGGAATCCAGCCCAGGAACTGGACAATCCTCCAGGCTTTCACCAGCCTCAATAGAGACATCTGGTGGAAGAGACACACCCGAAAAATCTGACCAAACTTTTTTGGCCTTCTTCTTCGAAGACAGCTGACCCTTAGGCTGGGCAGTACCTTCCATAGCTTCTTTTGCTAAAAGCTTTAGACACTGGTTTTCAAGGTAGATGGCGAGGGATGAAAGAGGACTACATATGATCTTTGGGACAAAAGCCTGGCAAACAGTACAGGACATATGATCGTGAGAAGCTCCCAAACAAAACAAGCACTGCTTGTTACAGTGTTTATGTTGAATCTGTCTCCCACACTGGCATTTCCCCTTTCTGGATAGCATGAAACTCCACACCACCACCAATACTAAAATCAAAAAAGGATAAGCAAAAAACCCTAACGGGGGACTGATCTGAATGGCTAGGTAACCAGCAACAACTCGAGCGATCAGACCAATGATCAAACATAGCGTTCAGACTGGTGGCAAAGTAATTCTGAGGATGATATGTCTGGAAGTCACCTTTAATCCATATGCCTTGTGCACGGAGCATGTGTGCGCCATTTGGCACATTGTTAACAACTTAAAGGCTTTGGTATACTGGCCAGACGTCAGGCCACCCTTGGCAGGGGATTCATGTCAAGAATACTGCAACAGTGAAATGGAAGAACATCTATCTACTACAATGTCCATGGAGTGGAGTAGGCATATATTTGTTTCAGTTCAAAGAATCCACTTACTGTTATGTCTAGATTATTACTCCAAGTTATTTGAAATAATCAGGCTAACACAGTGGTCTCCAACCTTTTTTGCACCAAGGACCAGTTTCATGAAAGACCATTTTCCACAGACCACCATTTCACGTGCATAAAAATAAAGCATAATAAAGTGCATAATAAATACAACTCACCATAACACAGAATCAATGGGAGCTCTGACCTTTTTTCCCTGCAATGAGATGGTCTCATCTACGGGTGATGGGAGACCATGACAACCGAAGTGTGTTCCTTAGGTCCAGTCTACTCCGCAATTTTATTTTGGTTGCTTTCATTGCAGAAATCCCCCTTCACAAGGATAGGATGTTGAAAATGGAAGCAAGGTCTTCAGTGCTAATTCTAGCAACTTTCCAAGTTTATAACAGCAATATTTAACATCTGTCCCTATTACATGTGGCTCTGTCCAGATTTATTGTGCAAGAGGTTGAGAGGTATGTAAACCTAGTGGAAACATTTTTCTGAATCCAGCAACTTTCTAAGTTTATAAGAACAATATTTAAAATCTGTCCCCATTTTGTTGTCCGTTTCCACATTATTTTTGGCTTTGTCTGCATTTCTTGTGCTAAGAGGGTAAGAGGTATGCTGCATGCAGCTGGATAACACCTAGACGGCACTAACAACTAGCACCAACAATGAAACTGAAAAAAACACATTAACATGTTTATCTGACATTTCAAGTTCTGAAGTATCCCATCTCCAGTTATTATGGGAAGAGGCATGTAAATAATAAGACAAAAGTCCCACAGGGGAAAAAAAAAACTGTTTTGAATGGTCTGCTGGCATATCTGCCAGTAACAACTTCCAACTACATTTAAAGCTTACTTACCTGGACCAGTAAGAGTCAGTGCTGGAAAAAGAGTTGCCAGGTTCCTCTCTGAAGTGAGCAGGTTCCTCTCTGAAGTGAGCAGACAGGAGAAGGGGCAGCAGCTATGCATCCTCCATTACCATGTTTGTAATGTCGCTTGCAGCACCAGTCAGCTGCACATTTTCAGCAAGTCAAGACTTTTATCAGTTTTACCATATTGCAGTCACGTGAAAAAGTACAGTTGTATACACTTACCATAAATGTTGATGTTCAAGTGTATTCACTGTTGCAGTCATCACCTGTGGGTTATCCCTGCTGTGATAGCCCTCGGCCAGCCCGAATACCAAAGTCAAATTTTTTCTGCGTCGGCTGCAGTCGCCTGTAGTCTGATGTCAGGTCATCAGTGCTATAAAGCAAGGCAGCCAATGTCATTACATCAGTTTTCTTGCCCTAACCCTTCAGAAGCACAAGGAGAGAAGGTAAAGTGGTCCTGGTGGCTAAAAGCCACCATGGTCAGCTTATGTCCCCCTAGGGGAAGAGGATATAAGGGGGATGGAGGAAGGGAAAAGTACAGTTGTGTACACTTACCATAAATGCAGATGTTTGAGTGTAATCACTGTTGCAGTCATTACATTTGGGTAATCTGCTGGAAGGTTGCCCTCAGTCGGCCTGAATAACAAAGTCTTGGGTCCTGCGTCAGTTGCAGTCACCTCTTCCATGACGTCAGGTAGTCAGGGGTATAAAACATGCAGCCAACGCCATTTTAATCAGTTTTTCTTGCCCCAGATGTCAGGTGCCCCCCAAATGGGGAGCAAAAAAAAAAAAATATGCATGCATTTTAGAACATACAAAATTTACCTCCAACTAAAAGCAAATACACCACAAAGGCTTTTGAGCATAGTGAAGGAAAGAAGAGGTACAATAATAGAGAAGAAAGGGGGCTGGTGGGTGGGTAACCCAGACTGCAACAGTGAATACACTTGAACATCTACATTTATGGTAAGTGTACACAACTGTACTATGTTCTTCGTGCTTCACTGTTGCAGTCACTACATTTGGGTAGAATCCCAAAGCTATGGATGGGAGGATGAAACTAAATAGCATTAGGAGCAGATATAAGACCCTGCTGGACAGCAGTGGCAAAGTCTGCCCTGGACTTAGAAAAGAGAGATAAATGGTAATGTTTTGTGAACGTATGAACTGAGCTCCAAGTAGCAGCTTCTACAATGTCTCTGGTAGGAACCCCTCTGAGAAAGGCTGCAGAAGTAGATGCAACCCTGGTGGAATGGGATCTGATCCCTTTGGGGACAGGTTTACCATGGTGCATGTAGCAGAAACAAATACAATGGCTTATCCATTTTGAAATAGTCTGCTTTGATATAGCCTTACCCTCTGTTTCTGCAGCAAATGCCACCAGTAGTTGCTCAGACTTTCTTAGAGATTTTGTCCTGTTTAAGTAGAATCTTAGTTGTCTGTGTACATCCAATGAATGCAGAATCCGCTCCCCCTTGACTTCGGATATGGGAAAAAAGTTGGCAGTTGAATGGTCTGGTTAAGAGCCACACTGGATACCACCTTAGATATAAAAGAAGGATTGGTCCTGAGGGCCACCCTGTCCGGGTAAAAGATAATGAAAGGCTCCACTGCCATGAGAGCCTGTAGTTCTGAAATCCTTCTTGTTGAAGCGACTTGCTAAAAGAAAGGTCATCTTCCAAGAAAGACATTTTATGTCTGCAGTAGCAGCTGGTTTAAAAGGAGGTAGGGTGAGTTTTTCCAGCACAAAATTGAGGTCCCATGCAGGAGTCGGTGCTCTCCTGGGAGGTCTTAAATTTTTGGCCCCTCTCAGGTACTGCTTTAGCAGAGGATGAGAAAAGAGTGGAGGCTCTGTGTTGTAATGAGTGGAGATGGCAGAGGCATGGATTTTTATAGAATAAAAAGATAGGCCATTGTGAAGCATCTCAGTTAAATATTGCAAAAATCTGAGGAATATTGGGTATTGCTGTGTTTATTCCTTGTGCTTGTTCCAAGCACAGAATCTCTTCCATTTATCAGCATAAGATTTTCCAGTACTAGGCCTTCTAGCCTCCAAAATGACATCAACCAGGTTTACTGAGAGATGTGATTGGTGAAATTAGTTGATTATCCATGCTGCAAGATTCAGAGTTTGGAGCCGAGTGTGCAGAATTTGACAGTTCTGCTGAGACAATAGAGGAGGTGTCTGAGGCAAGTACAACGGAGGAAGTTGTGACATATTCCTTAGAAGCGGGTACCAGTGTTGGCGAGGCCAGTCCGGAGCAATCAGAATCATTTTTGGTTTTTCCTGTCTGACTTTTAATAAAACCTTGGAGAGCAGAGGCAGAGGAGAAAAAGCATAGACTGATAGGTTTTTCCAACTGAAGGATACAGCATCCACTTTCCAAGCTTTTTTATGATGAGTTCTTGTGCAGAATATGTCTGACTGGTAGTTTTAGGGAGAGGCAAATAGATCTATGTCTGGGCTCCCCCATTTTCGTGTCAACATGCTGAAGGTTTGTGGATCCAGTTTCCATTCATGTAGGTCCATAAGATTTCTGCTTAGGTCGTCTGCCAGAGTATTTTGCTTTCCTGGCAGGAACTGAGCTTGAAGATGTATTTGGTAAGTCAAGGCTGTGTTCCACAAGGTCATGGCTAGTCTGCAAAGGGGGTAGGAGTGGGTACCCCCCTATTTGTTTATGTGCCACATAACTGTGGTGTTGTCCGTCTTTATCGGTAGTTGTCCTGGATGAAGGAAGTCCTTGAAGGCTGTCAGAGCATTCTGTACAGCTAGCATTTCTTTCTGGTTGATATGTAGGTGCATTTGATTTGGACTCCATTCGCCCTGAATGCATCTCCCTGCCCCCCAGGCATAGTCTGATGCATCTGTAGTCAGGGTTTGGGTGGCAGGGGGTAGAATGAATGACAGTCCCTTGTTTTGGTGACATGCCTCTGCCCACCAAAGGAACTCCTGTTGCAGGCAAGGAATGAGAGGAATCATTGTTTCCAGGCTGTGACAATGTTGACTCCATAGGCTTTTTAGGTACCATCGAAGTTTCCTCAAACAGTCTTGCATATGGAATTAGTAGAATGCAGGATACCATGAACCCCAAAGCCTACAGAATTTGTCTTGCAGATAGCTGGGTTTTTGTTGCCACTTGTTTGAAGTTTGTTATCAATTGAATTTGTTTGTCTGGCGTGAGGTAAGCCATCTTTGCAGTTGCATTCAAGCTTGCACCCAGGAATGTAATTATCTGAGAGGGTACCAGTTGTGATTTATTTTCGTTTATGGTGTACCCTAGGCATGTTAGAAGCCTTTTTTACAAACGCCAGATGTTGTAGAAGAGTGTCCTCGTCCTCTGCCTGAATTAGACAATCATCCAGATATGGATAAATTTGAATGTTTCTTTGTCTGCAAAATGCAATTACTGGTGCCAGGCACTTTGTGAAGACCCTGGGCACAGTAGATAAGCCAAAGGGCAGTGCAGAGAACTGGTAATGCAAACAGCCTGCTTTGAAGCGGAGGTATCTTCTGCAAGATTCCCTGATTGGGATATGCAGGTAAGCCTCTTTTAAGTCTAGAGTTACCAAACAGGCATTTTAGCCTAGCATATGCAGTAGCTGTTTTAGAGTCAGCATCTTGAATTTTGGAATGTCCAGGAAAGTATTTAGAATGGATAAGTCCAGAACTGGATGCCATGATTTGTCTTTTCTGGGTACCAGGAAAAGCCTTGAATAAAAACTTTGTCCTTTTTCCTTTTCTGGTACTGGTTGAATAGCCCCCATATCCATGAGGGACATTACTTATTTATGGGCCTCTGCCCACTGATTTTGGGGCAAATCTGACCATCCGTTTGGAAATGGCAACGTGTGGAAATGAAATCTGTACCCCTGGGATACTATATTTAAGACCTACTTGTCCTGGATAATTAGATGCCAATTGTGAGCATGAAGTGCTAGTTTTCCCCTCAAAGGGGCTGCCAAAAGATAAGTGCTTGGAAATGGCAGAGGAAAGTCATTGAGACGGTTTACCATAGGTGGTGCTTTGCTACTTCTTGATTTGGAGGTGGAGGCACCCCATTGTTTTGTCCTGCAAGATCCTTGTGACTGAAACCTGGAGCCTTTGGAGTGTCTGGGTTTGACCTGAGCGGCTCTGTTGGGCACTGGAAAAGGACCAATTCTTAGTAGGCCAGTGCCTACTGAACCTGGGTAGCTGCACTTGCAAGACATCTTTTAGTTTGCATAGATTTAGCTTTGTCTTCCATCTTTTTTAAAACCTCTTCTGCCTTATTACCAAACAGACTGTCCTGCTGTAAAGGAGCATCCAACAGTTTAGCTTTAACATGATCAGGCAGATTTTGCTCCTTGAGCCAAGCATGCCTTCTTATCACAAACCCAGTTACGGTGGCCCGGCAAGAGGCCTTCAAGGAATCAAAACCACATTGCAAAGTATGCTTTCCAACTTGTTCAACTGAATGCAATAAATCATGTAACTCTATTTTCCACACAATCAGAAATCAACATAATTTTCTGTTTCAGTAAGCCCACGACATGCTGTTGATATCTAAGCATATGAAATTGACAGTTTAAAGCCCTGATTGCCAGGGTTGCAGACGTATAAACCTTCTTACCCCATCTATCCAGCGCCCTGGAGTCTCTAGCAGAAGGGGTTGGATTTTTGGCTGTAGAAGCCTCAACACCCTTGGGCCCCTGAGAAATAGTTTCAGGGTCAGCAGCAGGATTTTTGAAAATAAATTTGTGGGAGTCAGGAACCTTGTAATATCTGTCTGGCTTACTAGGAGCCAGAGGCAGGGAATCAGGAGCCATGCTGGATTCTGAGAAAACATCATCAACAATGTCTAAAACAGGAGGTATAGCCAAAGCCTACGCTGAGGAAGAAGAAGAAAATCCCTAAGCCTCTTTTTGGATTCTGAAAAGTCCTGACACTCACAATGAAAATGTTCCCTTAAGGCAAGCAAAGTCTCTCCAAAAGAAAACTCCAAAGGAGGAGAAGCAGAAGGGATGGATTCCTCTGCATCAGAGTCCTCATAAGGGGGGATAGAAAATTCCTGATCAGAAGAGGAATCAGAAGAAATGGAAACCTGATCTGAAGATTCATAATCAGTGCCTTGCCTAGGCCTCTTAGCAAGGGGGTGGTTGGGAACCCCTGATCAAGGTAATTAAATCCTCAGTCATTTTGATAATTTGTTTTTTAGGCATAGGGGCCTGAGCACATGCTCATGTATCGTTTTTTTAGACATAGTAGCTGGTTTTGGCCTTGTTTTTGATGATGGCGTCGATTTAATATAGAAATCTTTAGGCCTGAAAACACCCTCAGAAGCCGGTGCCTGCTCAGCGGCTCCAGGCCCATCCAAGGGCGAGACATCCGCGGGTTCAATACTTGAAGAATCTCGTGGCATACCGGACTCCGAATGGGTCTCAGTAGAGGCCTGCGACTCAAAAGTAGCGGGCATCAGGGGCTGCGAAAGAGCCTCACTGAGTACCGGCGACTGGCTTAAGAGAAGCTTCGTCGTCGGTTTTGGACCTCGATGGTCTGTCTCTTCTTTGCGGTTTTTTGTGAATTCCGGTAGTCAGATTGCTAACAGACGACATTTCAGGATAGTTAAATCTTGAACCAAAGTATTTAGACGCAAAAATATACAGACGCTTAATAGTGCGTTGGTTAAATTTAGCAGAAAACCGACAGCAAAGCACGTTGTGATCAGGGCCTAGGCAAAGAATACAGTACAAATGAAAATCCTTATGAGGTATTTGCTTTCCACAAGTAATACAATTATTAACTTTTACTGACATCAGAGAGGAACAAGAAAAAGTTTCCCCAAAGGGGTACTTAGCTTTAGTTTGAAGACTTCGGTTCTGAAACTCGAAAACAAAAATTTCAGGAGTCGGCCAAGTGGCACTTGCGAACAGCTTCTGCTTCAGGCACCATGCGGCAAGAAAGACTGATTAAAATGGTGTCCCTGACGACCTGACATCATGGAAAAGGAGACAGCAACCGACAGAGGACCCAAGACTTTGTTATTCAGGCTGACTGAGGACAACCTGCCAGCAGAGTACCCAAATGTAATGACTGCAACAGTGAAGCACGAAGAACATCCAGGACTGCAACAGTGAATACACTTGAACATCTACATTTATGGTAAGTGTACACAACTGTACTATGTTCTTCGTGTTTCACTGTTGCAGTCATCACCTGTGGGAGGATTCCCCAAAGCTGAGGAGAGGGGTGAAAGGATAGGTAAGAGCCCTAGGCATGGGTCAGCAAGCCTTGCAGAACTGCAGAGGCAAACCCTGCCCTAGACTTAGAAAAAAAGAGGCAGGTGGTAATGCTTGGTAAAGGTATGGACAGAGGTCCAGGTGGCAGCTTCCAAGATGTCCCTGGTGGGGACTCCTCTGAGGAAGGCTGTGAAAGTGGAGGTTACCCTAGTGGAATGTGTATGAATAGACTTACGGGGTTGTTTCCCATGTACTCTGTAGCAGAAATGGATACAGTGTGATATCCATTTGGAAATGGGCTTCCCCCTCTGCCCCTGTGCAAAGTTGACAAACAGCTGGTCTGTTTTTCTGAAGGATTTAGTACGGCCCAGATAGTATCCGAGTTGTCTGTGCACATCTAGCAAGTGCAGAATTCTTTCCCCCTTGCTTTGAGGGTTGGGAAAGAAGGTGGGTAGGTGTATGGCCTAATTGAGGGTCACATCAGATGCCACCTTGGGCATAAAGGAGAGGATGGTCCTCTGGGAGACCCTCTGTCTGCATGGAAAATGATGAAGGGCTCAACAGCCATGAGTGTCTGAAGTTCTGAAACCCTTCTGGCTGAGGTGATAGCAAGTAGGAAGGCAGTCTTCCAGGAGAGGAAAAATCTGTTGAAAGGTTCAAAAGAAGGTAAGGTTAGCTTTTCTAAAACATAATTCAGGTACCAGGCTAGTGTGGGAGGCCTTCTGGGAGGTTTGATATTAGAAGCCCCTCTGTGGAATTGTTTAATCAAAGGATGAGAGAAGATGGGGAGGTCTCAATCATAATGGGCTGAAATGGCTGAGGCATGGATTTTAATAGAAGAGGAGGACAGGCCACTTTTGAGCAACTCAGCTAGGTAATCCAAGATAAGAGGGATGGAAGGATGAGAAGTACATGTCCCTCTGGACTGGCGCCAGGAGCAGAATCTTTTCCATTTCCCTGCATAAGATTTTCTGGTGCTGGGCCTTCAGGTCTCTGTGAGAATGTCTAGGACAGGTTTGCTTAACAGGGACCCCCTTGTTGGCTTTTTAAGGTATAAGCCATGCTGAAAGATAGAGAGTCTGCAAGTCTGAGTGCAGAATCTCCCCCCTCACCTGGGTCAAGAGTTCGGAGATCAGGGGAAGCTGCACAGGGAGCTGTAAGGTCAGGCTGCGCAGTAAGGGGCACCAATGCTGTCTGGGCCAATCTGGAGCAATGAGGATGGACTTTGGTCTCTCCTCCCTTACTCTGATTAGTACCTTGGGAATAAGGGACAGAGGAGGGAATGCGTACACAAACAGGGAGTTCCAGGGGAAGGTCAAGGCATCCACCTTCCATGCTAGGAGGTGATACTCCCTGGTACAGAACTTTTGCAGGTGGTGGTTGAGATGCGAGTCAAAGGGATCCACCTAAGGAGTCCCCCACTCCTGAGTGATTTGCAGAAAGATTTCACTGTGGAGCTGCCATTTGTGAGGGTCCAGTAAGTTTCTGCTTAGGTGGTCTGCCATGGTGTTGTTGACCCCTAGTAGGTATTGGGCAATTAGGTGCAGACGCATGGTGGTGGCTGTAAACCAGAGACTCATGGCTAGCCTGCACAGGGGGTAAGATCGAGTCCCCCCCATTTGTTGATATACCACATTACTGTGGTGTTGTCTGTTTTTATAAGAAGAACTCCTGGCTTGAGACTGGGTTTGAAAGACATCAGAGCCTTTTGTACTGCTATAATTTCTTTCTGATTGATGTGCAAGTGAAGTTGTTGAGCATCTCAAAGACCTTGGGTGCACCAGCCTGCTAGGTGAGCGCCCAATGCTAAGTCTGAGGCATTGGTGGTCTGGTCGGTAGGAAGGAGGATGAAAGGAAGACCCTTGTACCTGGTGCAGGCCTCTGCCCACCACAGGAACTCGGTCCTTATACAAGGGACCAGAGGGAGAGAGGTCTCTAGGGACTGAGAGTGCTGGCACCAAAGGTTCTTTAGATACCACTGAAGTTTTCTAATGTGAAGCCTGGCCAAAGGAATGAGAAGGATGCAAGATACCATGTATCCCAGGGCTTGCAGGAACTTCCTCACGGGTGAGGTGACTTCCGGAAGTAAGCTGGGTAAAGTAGAAAGGCAGGAAGCTCTGCTTTTTTGGGGATAGGAAAGCCATTTGGGATGCTGTGTCTAGCACAGCACCCAAAAAAATGTTCATCCTAGATGGATTTTGTTTTGATTTCTTCCCGTTGATGGCAAACCCTAGGGAAGTTAGGAGGGATTTGACAAAAAGAGAAGGTCTTGGAGCAGCTTTTCTTTGCACCCAACCTGAATGAGGCAGTCGTCCAAATAAAGGGTAAATCTGCATATTTCTTTTTTCTGCAGAATGCTATGGCCGGGGCCAAGCATCTGGTGAATACTCTGGGTGCAGTAGATACACCAGAGGGCAGTGCAGAGAAGTGAAAGTGTTGTGAGCCTGCTCTGAAGTGCAGAAATTTCCTGCACGATTCCCATCGATGTGCAGGTAGACATCTTTTAGGTCTAGGGTCACTAGCCAGGCATTTTTTTGTTAGCATAGGCAGCAGCTGCTGCAAAGTTAGCATTCTGAATCTGGGGACCGCCAGGGAGGTGTTCAGAATGGATAGATCCAGAATTGGGCGCCAAGTGCCCTCTTTTCTGGGAACAAGGAATAGTCTGGAATAAAATCCTTTGCCTGTTTGATCTGAGGGGACAGGATCGACTGCCCCATGGGGTATGAGAGTTTGTATCTGTTTCAGTGCATCTGCCCAATGATTTGGAGGAAAGTCTGGGTACCCTCTTGGAACTGGGAGTTTGCTGAAAGTGAATTTGTACCCTGAAAAATGATCCGGAGGACCCACTGTTCCTTTGTTACAGAAAGCCAATTGTCTTTGAAGGGGGTGAGCTTTCCTCAGAGTTTTTGGTGAGGGGAGAGGGAGTCACTGGGAGTGCTTGCCACAGAAGGTTGGCTTAGAACTCCCTGCCTTAGAGACGGGAGTGGTCCACTGTTTGCTTTTCTGCTAGCCCTGGGATAGGGGCCTGGAAGGTCTGTCCCTGCGGGGCTTACCTTGGCCCTGTCTACTAGGTGCACGGAAGGCCCAGTGCTTAGAGGGAAAGTTCCTGCTGAACCTGGGAGGTTGAACCTGAAACAAATCTTTTACCGTTTGCATAGATTTTGCTTTGTCTTCCATCTTTTTAAGCACCTCTTCTGCTTTTTCCCCAAACAAGCTCTCCTTATCTAAGGGTGCATCAATAAGCTTAGACTTGACATGATCAGGAAACGGTTGTTCCTTCAGCCATGCATGTCTTCTAATAACAAGATCCTGTCACTGCTGCCCTGCTTAGAGGCTTCTAGGGCATCATATCCACATTGTAATGAGTGTTTGGCCACTTGACAAGCAGAGTGCAGTAAATCTGCTAACTCTTTTGAATTGGCACAGTCAGGAAAGGAAGCAATTTTCTGTTTTAATAGTTCCAAAGTGTGTTGTTGATATTTCAACACATGGAACTGACAACTGAATGCTCTGATAGCCAAGGTTGCAGAGGTGCATACCTTTTTGCCCCATCTGTCCAGAGCTCTGGAGTCCTTGTCAGAAGGAAGAGGATTCTTGGCAGAACTAGTCTTAGCTCCTTTAGGTCCCTGTGTAACGACCTCTGGGCCTGCAGCAGGATTTCTGTACAGGTATTTGTGTGAATCTGGTACTATGTAGTACCTGTCAGGTTTACTGGGTGCAGGAGGGAGGGTGTCAGGGGCTAAGCTGGATTCATGGAAAACATCATCCACCACTTCTAAAATAGGAGGGAAGGCCAGGGGTCTGTGCTGGGGCAGGACCAGAAACTCTCTTAAGCCTTTTCTTAGACTGTGGGAAGTCCCGAGATTCCCACTGGAAATGTTCCCTGAGGGAGTGAAGGGTTTCCCCAAAGGAAAGGTCCTCTGGAGGGGAGGCAGAAGGGATGGATTCCTCTGAATCGGAATCCTCATAAGCAGTTAAGGGATGCTGTTCTTCTTCAAAAACTGAATAGTCAGACTCCTCAGAATCCTGTTCTGTCAATTTCTGGAGAAGGGTGCCTTTTCCTTTTAGAAATTGTGGCCTGAGTACCCCGGAAAGCACCTCACTGAATTCTGGATAACTGACAACCTGCTTAGTGGTAGCGTCGTCAGAAGGCTTAGCCTTGTGTGGTCTGTCTCTATCTTTATCTCTACATTTTTTCAGAATGTCCACAGATTGTTGGCTGACAGAAGCTATATCGGAATGCAAAGACGGAACTCGAAAATAACTGTCTACAAAAAGAGCTCTATGGAAAATGGTTCTTGCACTAAAGAGGGCACAGAACCGGCAATGGGGAACGTTGTGGTCTGGGCCTAAACAAGTGACACATTAAGAATGGAAGTTTTGATGTGGGATCTGCTTTCCATAGACGAGACAATTGTTAACTTTTTCGGACATTGGTTAGTGCAAGAAAAAAGGATCCCCAATGGGGTACTTAGCTTTAGACGTGTTCAGCTGAAATTCAACTTCTGGTAGCAACCGACCGGCACTCATGCAAACTGCTTCTGCTACGGGCTCCACGGCAAGAAAGAATGATGTAATGACATTGGCTGCCTTGCTTTATAGCACTGATGACCTAACGTCAGACTACAGGCGACGGCAGCTGACGCAAAAAAACATCGACTCTGGTATTTGGATCGATAGAGGGCTACCACTGTAGGTATAACCCACAGGTGACGACTGCAACAGTGAAACATGAAGAACATCTACTGCCAGCGTGTGACTGAATGAATTGTGCTGCTTCTCACTGGCTCCCTTTGCCTTAGGAGCAGTTAGATGATTGCTTTGTATACCACAATGCCGATTAGCTGTAATTGCGGTATACAAACCAAATCAAAACTTGTGTAGCACAGCCACCACTGTTCGATCCGGAACAGCAGAACAGTGGGCAATTTCAATGTTAAATGTGGAGCATTCTGCAAGATCCGTAGCACTTGACTGCTCAGCTTGCATTCTATCATCTTTCTAAGTTTATAAGAGCAATATTTAAAATTTACCCCCCTATTATTTTTGGCTTTCTCCAGAATTTTTGTGCCCAGGGATTGAGAGCTATGGGCTCTGTCCAGATTTACTGCGTGACAGGTTCAGCAATATGATCGAAAGGTATGCAAACCTCTTAATTCATGCTGCTGCTGCCAGGGATCGCTCTTACTCTACACTCTCTCTCCGTCTCTCATGCATATACACACATGCACACACTTTTTTCCGTTTCATGTATTTTTATTTTACACTCGCTAAACAGCAAATGCACTGCTTAGAGTGTGTAAAAACAGCACGATCAATCTCACTGTTCACCCTCTCACACACACACATACACAGTCTTTTCTGCTTTCACACACACATACATTCTGCTTTCATGCACGGATTCACTCACACACGCAGACAGAAAAACACACACACACATACATACACTTTTTTGCTTCACTCCCTTCTGTGCAGCCCTGTAACAAATGATCCGGTTCATGGCCAGTGGCTGGATGCTGGGCTAACAGGCAAGAAATACAAGTGTGATTATACCATTATAGTTTACAATACCTAGCTAGCGGACAACATGATGTCATATTTGACAAGGATCCACAATATAAAAGTCAGAAATTCAGAATATGTGCACCTAAGTCGGATTTCAAACATGTCCACTCTACACTATCTGCAATCAAATAGGTAAGTGGACAGAACTACCCAAACCCAAAGTGAATATTGTGATAAGAAGCAACAGCAGCAAAGCTAAGAGGACTGCCATCTCATAATTTTGGAATACAGGAGCATACTCCACTACAGGGACACACTCTCTCTCCATCCCAATTGTTAATGGGCAGAAGGCAAAAAAGCAAATTACAGATACCCACTCCATTACTGATGTCTGAAATTCAATACAAAGTAAAGAAAATGTAAAAAAAGAAACCAGCAGAGACAGAAACAGCACTATGACAGACACTACAGAAGAAAAAAAAAATACTGGATGTGCATGCTAAAGACAAAGGGCCCAAAGGCCAAGGGAAGTATGTAGCCTGAAGATGAATTAGTTGGCAAAGCAGCCAAATCAAGATTCTACACTGTTCATGGTGAAGGTAGAAAGCTATAAGCAAGCCAATGACATTTGAAAGACAAAAATGTCAGCATCATAGAAAAATGAGCAGCAGTAACAAGAAAACATGCTTAGAAGACAACTGTTAAAGTCAGGAGATGGAAGCTGCAAACAGGCTCCTCAAGTCTGGTCTCCAAATAAAGCTGTAATGCATTAGGAACTGACCCACAAGAAAGAAAATTTCGAGCAAAAGCCCTACATACAGTAGACCACTAAAGATTCCAGACAGAAATACATACCATTCAACAGTTAATCATAATTCTAATGCTTCAAAACTGCACAGAAGATATCATTTTGATGAACATACAAAATATACGGTTAGGGTTAAATAAGAATAATCAGTGAAATATAATGCCCGTTACTTAACAGGCTCATACAAAATATTTTACAAATGAAACAAAAGTGGAATTGCATATATGAAATCTAAAACATTAAACTTCAACGAGCTACCTACCAGAAGATGCATTTTAGTACACATTTTTTTAACAGATCCTTTTACAGTGGTCACACATGGAAATTCAGATCACCATACAGCATCACTGTGTTATGTACCTGCAGTCCTGGCAAACCCAAATTCACAAACATCACAATTTGCAAAGGTCATTTTGTCAGACAGTCTGCAAAAAGACGGGGTCAAATCAGATGCAGTACAGCAGGCCTATCCTGATAAAGTGTTGAAGTGCTAGACTGATCTACTGTTGAAGCACTTGGGTCTGACTTGGCCAATGAGGATAAAGTACACATCAAAAAGGTGCTGTTAGTGTCTTTTCTGGCAACATCAATGTCTGTTAACAAAACATTGGTTCTTCTGGAAAACAACTTTATACTCCCTGTTTTGGGGAATCATTTAAGAATTAGCACCATTTCTCAGGCAAAGTAATAAGAGATTTACTTTTTAGGGGTTTATTATTATGGCCTTACCATTTCACTCCTATTTTTTAACAGACCCCTTATAACTCCATTTCTTACACAAGGTGAATTTTACAAGGTGAAAAAAGATAAAACGGGGAAATAGCCCAGTAACTCGTTCTACTCTGATGGGAAATTATGGTATTAAGGAAATTTGTTCTACTGACAGAAGATCTTTGAAGATAAACAATAAATGCTTGACAAACGCAAGACACTACACACATACAAATACTCCTGCACTGATGAGGGAAGTGAAGCAAGAAAAGGATAAACTAACCTCTTGCACACAAAAAAGGAAAGCTTGAGTTGAGATCAGCACTGGTCTTCACAAGGACACAGGAATTGCTGATGGAAATTATGGGTTGAAAAGAAGACAAAGTGGGTAAAACCCAACTGTTCTGATTTACTATCACAGTGATTTCCCTCCAAGAAAGTTATCTGCTCTACTGCCCACATCAAAAATCTATTCCATTTATTCTTAAATGTTTTTGGTTTATGAGCTCCAAGAATAGCAGACAATAAACTAACTAGACAGAAAAGACTTGCAGATGTGACTACACTGGAACTGGAAATAAGTATGCCCTCAGTTCGAGTACAAGGAGATTAGAATGGGTCCTTATGGACAAGTGCTTAGGGAGTCTCTGGAGTGGAGATAGCTGAAGGGAATTATTTGGACGAAAGGGCTGCAATACAGGAAACCAAATCTGTCTGGGCATAAACTGTGATGTCAGAATAAACTTTGCAATGGAACGTTCTGCCTTCTGAATGAACTTCACAAACAGAAAAAAATGGCAGAAAGCAGTTAAAAGACTCCAAGTCCAGGGACTCCACAGCCATCCTAAGCTCTACTGTTTGGTGGTAAAACCAGCGACTGGGAAGCAGAGAAGTTGCAAACTAGATGCCCCCCCTCCTGAAAATCCTCTTGGTCAAAGACAGAATCAATGATCATTTGGGGGATATCAGAAGACAATGGTTCAGCCTCTTCACTAACCAGTTGTCTTCTTCAGGGATGTAGCGACTGACAAAGCAAACATTCTGGAAAGCCCAATCTCATGCTCTCACTGTTTCTATGCAAAAAGGGGGAGAAGCTGCCCTTGTTTGTTGATACAACAAACAGCCATGCTGTACAAGCAGGCACTGATATTGGACTGTGGGAAGGAAGTGTTCTCTCCTAATCTTACAGCAAAGTATTGCGTTAGACTTTAATATGATGATGTGGGAGATGGTCTGTACAAAGTCCTTGGTCTTTCTATCCCTCAGAATGTTATACCCCTTAGGAGCACTGACCACTTTAATCTCTGGCATGAAAAATCCCCTCATTGACAGGTGGAATGAACAAACCACCATACTAAGTGGATCTTGCAGACGTCTGATAACTTAATTTCACACCCAGAAGATTTACCCCCCCCCCCCGAGTCTACTGCAGGTCTCTCAAGTCTCTCGCACAAGGTAACATAACAGAGGTTGCCACCAAGAGTCTTAGGGCCCTTAGACTATGAGAGAGACTCGCACAGATTACAAACTGCCACCAACATGTCCTAAACCTTCGCCCACATCTTGGCATTCAGGGAACACCCTAAGAAAATAAACACTTATACTGGAAGAAGTTGAAACTTTGCCCAGTTTACAGTCACCCCCAAGGAGTAAAAACAATGAAGAGCAGATACTTCCTCTGAGAAGACAGAGGCTCTTGATATAGTCAAGGGACTAATAATTTAGCTGCATAAATATTTTGGAGTCCCAAGCTGTGATCACAGTCAGAATTCATGAAAACAATGGAGCTGAGATCAGTCTGAAGGGAAGACTCCTCCTTAGAATCAGGGGAATTACTTTGACTATTTTGCAGTCCTTGTGTATAATCAAGCAACTTGAAGATTCCTACATTACTCTTTTGACTGTCTCCTCTAAACAGGTATAGTAGTAGTAGTGACTGAAGGGTGAACACTTGTGGAAAAAGTGTTCACACTACTCACATCTACAATTAACCTGAGGTTCCTTGTCTTTAACGTACCAAAAAGAATCTAGAATAACACAGATCTTGAAGGTATGCTACAGTACAGTGGACTGACTGATTTTATACCAAGGAGCTTTTGCACCTTTTCCCTTACCAAATGTTTTTACATATTCACCGTGCCAAAACATCTGGGAAGGAAACAAATGGGAAAGGAGGAGAAAGAACGGTAACAGCAAACCCATTTCTTTCTTGTAAAAATATTTTACTTAAAAGAACAGAAAAATATTTAAAACTTTTCTTTCCAATTACACAAATATAAAAGAACCATACATAAAATTAAGGAGCTGTGAATACAGTAATCCTTTACAAAATTGCTAAAAAGCTAACAGTTTTACTGACGACCATATTACAATAAGAATCACTATCAGCCTAGGTAAATGAAAGAGCTTCTCATATGGTGGGAGTTTATATCTACAGGAGATCCAATATGCAGGAAGAAACTACCGCATACAACCCATTTGCTTAACATTTTTAATCTAATTGAAGAGTTTTCCTGTGAGATTTCAAAGTCTCGAGTCCTTCAAAATGGTCCAAAACTATAGGAAAGCCCCTTTTCTTTCAAGTGGATGTTCTAACTTTTTTCTCCACTAACATTACTGCTGCAAATATATGCGGTCTTGACAGGAAATATAAAAGAAAGAGTGACATCATATATCCTTTGTATTTCTCCCTTCAATAGGATTAACTCCCGAAATTTATGAATCCATGTGCCCAGGCTACCAATATCACATCTCTAGCACAGAGGAGAAACATTAGGAAAGACTTGCTTGAAGTATAAAAAAAACTGTTATATAATAATTGCCATCCAAAACATCTGAATCTGTGTAACCTAGTGCCATATCTGCACATGTGAATCAATGTTGCTCATTGCTGATCTGGTATATTAATGTATAAATCAATTAGTCAACTTAACTTACACTTGCTAGACATATGTAGCTTGGAGGAAAGAAAAGCATATACTTTAAACAGAGCTCATTTCATAGGGTGGAGGTTGCTCCTCATTTCTATCCACCCAGTACCCCACTTTGGTCATTTGACTTCCACAGCCCCCAATTTTGTTTTGTAAAAGGCTGCAAACATCGTAGTAAGCACCGAGCTATTTCCATCCATAAAATGAAACGTATCCTTAAGATATGTCTAGGACAGCACTTCCTCTCTCTTTACCACTATATCTCAAAAGCTGAGCTCAATACATTTTGTCAATAATATTTTTAGGATTTAAACTTCTGACTGGTGGACTGGGCAAAGAGCGTGTAGCCAGGTTTTAGTATTGGTAGGTTTAAAGCCAATAATGATTTGTAGAGAAGTTCCAATGTGGAAGTCTTATGCTCATATGTAAAGGCTTTTGCCATTAATACAGATCAGTAAATTCAAACAGCTGCCCACATGATCCAGTAGAATAGACTTCCAGATGACAGACTTCATCAGTGAAAGAAGACCAGATAAGAGTTTAAGGTAGGCAGCTACATCTAAAATGTCCAGCATTGATACTCCCTCACTTCCCCTGGAAGGGTAAAGAGCTCCCACTTAAATCTAGGCTTTTGGTTTAGTCATATAAATATATTTAATAGCATAAAAGAGGTAAGACTTGTAATGTAACTGGGAAGATATGACAGGAATACAAGACCAGGAGAAAACAAACCACTTGGTGCTCAAAAAATCTAATCAGAGACCTCTTCACAGTTGAAAATACTCTTCCATTTTCTCAATGATATTTTTCATTGTGAGAGTTACAGAAGTATGCAGATCAATAAGGCAAACACCATCACTACCCCACCCTCCCCACAGTAAGAGAGAGGCTCCGGCCAAAAGAGAGAAGAAATAAGAGAGGGGATGTAATTAATCTTGAGAGTTTATATTAATTTGGTAACCAAAGATTCTACTAAAGACAGACAGCTTCCTTAAAAGTCACATCTAATTCCGTCTATGGATTTACTAGATACATTAATAACTTACAAGTCCACTTGGGCTGAATATAGCTAAGGGACAGCAAGTGTATCTACATTTTGCTGTATTTCTGTAGGGGTGGAGGGTTCATGGGGGATCCTCAGAGTAGAGCTGGGAGAAATGTTGTGAGAAGATCTGAACAATTTAGTTAGGGACAGTGACACCTTTATCATCAGTTGCCCCGGCACAAATCTAAGAGATACTTCTATCCATGTTTTGTTGACAGGACTTTAATGGCTGGAATTTCTGATTAGAAGTAAACTTTAAAGTCTGAACTCAAAAATTGTGATTAAAGGATACTATGCATTTTTTGGCATTTTAGCTTGAGGCCGTGACTTTGACACCAGGTGTTTGTCTCTGTGAGACCGTTTTGCAGGATGTTTCTGTCAGCTAGAGAGTCAATTACTGCACCCAATTTACAGTCATCTGCGAACTTTGTTAGCCACAGTCCCTTCGCCTTTGCCTGTACTTCGGAGAAATATATACCGAACAGGAGGGGTCCCAGGACTGAGCCCTGTGGGACTCCGCTTGTGACTGGTTTAGAGTCAGACATGGCACCTGCCACTCTTACCGTGTGGGCTCTGCCTGAGAGCCAATTGGCAACCCATCTTGTGACACGGGGGGTTGATATTTAAGCTGGTGAGTTTGTCTATGATTCATGAGTGTGGGATGGTGTCGAACGCCTTAGCGAGGTCCAGATATGCTGTGTGGACCACCTTCCCTTCATCTATGGCCTTGGTGACTGTTTCGAAGAAGTCGACCAAGTTCAGGAGGCAAGATCTGCCTTTAACAAAGCCGAACTGGGTGGGGTCCAGTGTCTGGAGGTTCCCAATGTCCCTGTTAATGAGCTCCATGATAATGGTTCCATGGCTTTGCAGACCAAGCTAGTCAAGCTTATAGGGCGATAGTTCCCAGGGTCAGTTGTGGCACCACCTTTGTGGAATGGTATGACTGTTGCTATACACCATTCTTTGGGTACACAGCCTGTAGAGAGGCTGAGTTTGAATAGTGATTTGAGATGGGAGGTTACAGTTCATTTTGAAGCTCGTGTAAGACACAACCTGGGATAGCATCTGGTCCCATTGATGCTGTGTTTTTGGCCTTTGCAAGGGCTGTCTTTACTTGTGTGTCTGAGATATCTGGAGCGCCACATTCTTCTGGGATGGGTGCTAGCCCCTTTGGTGGAGAGGGGGGATGAAGTTTGCACTGAACTTGTCAGCCAGGATGTTGGCAATGTCGGTTGGTTCAGTGTATTTATGGCCATTATGCACTAGCTCGGAGCATATCTGAGAGTTTGCCCCTAGACTCTTGACATAGTTAAAGAAGGCCTTGTGGCTATCCTTAGAGTCATTGGCTATTTTTCTTTTGAAGTTGGCCTTGGATGATTTTTGAGGGAGCGCAGTTTTTTACTGATGTTAATCGGAGATGCTTTCTTATTTTGGGATTTTGTTCTATCTTGCAGGAGTTTCCTCCTTCTGTTGTAAAGTTTATTTATGGGTGGGGTCCACCAGACTGGCTTCCTCTTTTTTGAGGAGTTGGTCTTCGTTTTACTTGGGATGACTCGGTCCATGCATTCTTGAAGGTGTTCATAGAATGCAATTGTAAAGGATTCTGTCGTTGAGTCATCATTTTTCATTTGAGTGGGAGCTTTGAAACTTCACACCTTGGTCTTGAGGAGTGTGAAAGGCTCTTGGGATTTTTTAAACCACATCTTTCCACCACTTCTCTGACTCCTGGCAAAGGATCTTTGCAAGGTGGAAAAACATACGCCCATTGCAGAAAGGGTCTTACCATCCTTCTCACACCTGTATGCTGTCTCTCTAAATTTTGGGCCAAACAGAGGTGATCCTTAAAAAGGATGCATTGATGAATGAAGACTTAAATGGTTCCACAAAGTCACAAAGGTGCATCCAGGCATGTCTCCTTATGGTAACATCTGAACCCGCCACTCTGGTAGTCCCTTCAGCTGCATGTGCAATGAGCCTCGTGGATTAATTTGGCACAGACTCCATGGTAGCCAACTGGGAAGCAACCTTGCCTTGGACTCCCTCAATAACAGCTCCTGCAAGGGTATCAGACAACTCTTTGTTCAGATTCCTTTGGAGTCTGATAAAATGTGCCAGAAAATTCAAAGACCTTAAAGTGAAGGTCGATGCAGTGTAAACTCACTTGCCAAACCTACCTATTGCCAGAGATTCTCTAGTGTGAGGATGGACAGAGGAACTCTCCTCAGCAAGTTCCTTTTTTGTGGCGGCCGCTATGACCATGGCATCTACCGCTAAGCCTTTAGCCCAAAATTCCTTATCTTCGGGTTTAGATAAAATTTCATCTGGTCTCTTGGGGATGGGGTTCAACAGTATCTGGAGCCTTTCACACCTTCTGGGAACTCAACTGAATGTGTTCGCCAGTGGGCAGAGTCACCCAAGAGGTAGACGGGGCGAGTGACAAAAGGCTGCAGATAAACTTATTCCTCCGAGGAAGGGTTTTGGGACTTCAGCCACCCCTCCATTTCAAAATTTCTAGGATGTCTCCGAAGGAGACATCATCAGAAGGTGACCTTGGGGACCATTTCCCCTCATCAAAATCAGTGTCTTCTGTGACTGATTCCTGAGGGAAATCCAAGTGCTTTCTCTTGCGCTTCTTCAGAGGAACCTTCACAGGGGAACAGTCTGGAGAGGTATCAGAAAATAAAAGAATTTGTATCAGAGAATCTTGTGGTTTTGGTACTTACTGCCCCAATGGAGAGACAGGTCGAATAACTGGGCATGAAGGTAGAGTCTTTTCCAAGGAAGAAGAGGCCAACTGAGTCAGAGAGAGAGAGAGAGAGAGACAAGACCCTCTCCGCTGCCTCAAAGTTTGGACCTCCCAAAGACTGGATGGAGCCCAGAATAGAGATGGACTGCACTGAAACTAAGGTAACCTTCCCCCCGCTCTGAAGAAACAGCCCCTGAGACAGAAGCCAGAGCCAAACTGATCTGTGCAGACACTGCCAGGTGCAGGGATGGCTCCGAAAAAATTGGAGTTGACTCCTGCCCCTCAGAACAGACAAGGCAGATACAGCCTGGGAGGTTTCCAGTTTCCAAAATAACCAAAGCGCTCAGGGTAATGATAGATTCCGAAGAAAAAGAGAGCTCCAGAACCAGTACAGTTGGCCCCAGATGACTCGGAGCTGTAAACTCTGAAGCCTTGGAGGATGGCAGAGAAAAAGTGGTTAAAGGGGTGAATGAATGTTCAGTTCCTAGACCCAAAGGGGTCAGAGCCGAAGGGAGTCCTGTAAGACCTCTTGCACACAATATTTTATTCACAAGTCTATCCACATCTAGTTCTGCAAGGCTTTTGGCGGAAAGGACAGATGACAGGGAGGGAGATTTTGGTCTCTGAAGAAAAACTTCTGGTAGCTCACCCTCCAAGGGGTCGAAAGATGGGGACTAACTAGCCCTGGGTAAAAGTTCCATTGACCAATGTCCAAAGTCTGCCCCTGCATAGTCGGAGCCAACAAAGAAGTCGAAGGTAAACTCTCCTGGGCCAAAGCCTTCAATGTCCAGGGTTTT
Source organism: Protopterus annectens (assembly GCF_019279795.1). NCBI lineage: Eukaryota > Metazoa > Chordata > Ceratodontiformes > Protopteridae > Protopterus > Protopterus annectens. Next base: position 830,232,077 of record NC_056725.1, read on the forward strand.
GTCACAGTGACAGTGGTAGGTGCCGGGGATTTCCCCGGTACCAGACACTTTGAGCCAGAATCCTTCAAACAGAGGAACTTCTCAGAACAGAGGATTTGTTTCTTAGATGTCGGTGCCGAAAAAGAAGTTGGCACTAACGAACTTCTCTTTTTACCCTTCTGCAATGAAGATAAGGAAGAAGGGGAAGAAATGTCCATTTCACTCTCATCTACCACAAACATGGCCTCTACAAAGGCAGAAGGAATCAACGCCTTCAAAATTAGTTTATTTCTTCTCTCAACAAGCACTCTATGGTTGAAGCCATGACAAATACTGCAGTCCTCCTATAAAGTGTACAGGACCCAAACAATATACACATAGTAGATGTTAGTCACATAAAAGAATCTTATGAATGCACTTCGGGATTTTTTAAAACCATAAGGGGCCTTACCTTTCTCAGCTACACAAAGGGAGACAAGAATACACAACAAACCTGTGAAGGAAAAACTAAAGATAGATTTTTGGACAGGACAGGAATGGGAATGAAACTATCAAGTGTCATAATTAAAGGAGTACGCCAATGTTTATGAAAAGACCCATATATATATATATATATATATATATATATATATATATATATATATATACACATATATATATATATATACATATATATATATATATATATATATATATATATATTTTATATACACACATTCCATACACACACACATATATATATTATATACACACAAACACACACATTAAATGTGTGTACATTTACATACATATATTTTATTTTTACAAGAGGAAAATTGAGATAATGGAAATAAGAAAAAAACTACCAATGATGGGAGAAAAGAGTACTCAACGAGTACAAAGGTAGCTGGGGAAAAAAATTACCTAAAAACAGACGGTAGTCATAGGTTCATAGATAGCTACTAGGCTATCGGCCCAACGGCCTAAGTAAGCCTAGCCAGCAAGGTTCCCTGACTTATGCTACCCAAGAAAGTTACTTTCCTGTGCCCCTGTCGAGCAGAGCCACAGAAGTGATCCCCGAGGTGTATTTCCTATTTCCCATCCACTCATCAGGATTTTTCTTGAAGAGTGCTAATGAGGAACTTTGCTTGACATAGATGGGTAGCTTGTTCCTGAGTATGGGAAGTCTCTGGGACAGGAATCTATCCCTCCAGCATATCCTGTTTATTGTGGTGACAAGGTTTAGGTCCCTAGATTGTGCAGCTCAGAGGGATTGGGATTTCTTTGGGTGTAGCATGTCCAACAGCTCTGACATAGCTTTATATGTTAGGCAGAGATCACCTCTGAGTAGGCGATATGCTACGGAGTAAAGCTGGAGTTTTGTGAGACGGTCAGTGTACGGCATCTGTTTGAGGCCAGTAATTCTCTTTGTGAGGTACTTCTGTGGCCTTTCCAGCTGCCGCAGATGTCTTGTGCGGTACATTCCAAAATGGGCATTGTACTCTATAATGGATCTAATGAGTGTCAAGTAGAGGGGAACAATGACATCTTTTTTCCTGGATGAGAACCCTTTTGTGATGAGGTGTGCCACGTAGAAGGATTTCCTGACAACTGTGGCAATGTGATTATCAAAGGAGAGACTACTGTCCACCCGAGTCCCAGGGTCTCTTACCACACATTCGGCGTTAAGTAGACTGCCGCCTATGTGGTAGTTTATGGGTACACAGTTTTTACCAAAGGGGATAACAATTGGCATTGAGCTTGAGGCCATGGCTCTGACACCAGGCATCTGTCTCAGTGAGACCCTTTTGTAGGTTCATAGGTTCATACTAGGCTATCTGCCCTGGGGAAATTATAAGCCTAGCCCGATTCTGTATGGCTTATGCCACCCCTTGATTTGAGTATACTGTGCCCTTTTTAAGGTTTAGTTTACTGTGCCTCTGTCTAATAGTGACACAGGAGTAATCCCAGGGACAAACCTACGATCCCCCATCCACTTATCGAGATTCTTCTTGAAGAGATTCAGTGAGATGCTCTGCCTCACATGAACTGGAATTCTATTCCAGAGCGAAGGGAGCCTCTGGGTTATGAACCTGTCCCTCCAGCAAGTTCTATTTATTTCTGTGCTGAGGTTCAAGTCCCTCGAGCGTGTGGCTCTAAGGGATTTAGATTTACTGAGGTGGAGCATGTCCATTAATTCTGGATTTGACATAGCTTTGTATGTCAGGCATAGATCGCCTCAAAGTAGGCAGTATGCAACTGAGTAGAGCTGGAGTTTTTTTTAACAGAGCAGCATATGGCATCTGTTTGAGACCCTTGATCCTCTTGGTGAGATACTTTTGGGGTCTTTCTAATTGCTGCAGATGTCGGGTAAGGTACATCCCAAAAGGGGCATTGTATTCTATGATGGGCTTGATGAGGGATGAATAAAGGGGCACGATTACCTCTCTTGATCTAGATGTGAAACCCTTCGTGATGAGGTGGGCTATGTAGAAGGTCTTTCTAACCACTTTGGCAATGTGGTTTTCAAAGGAGAGATTGCTATCAACTTGGGTCCCCAGGTCCCTAATAACTTTCTCTGTACTTAATGGGTTTCTGCCTATGTGGTAATTTGTGGGCACATTGTTTTTGCCAAAGGGTATGACTATACATTTTTTGGCATTTAGCTTTAAACCATGGCGCTGGCACCAGTTATCGGTCTCTGTGAGACCTTTTTGAAGGATGTTTGCGTCAGCTGGAGAGTTGATTTTGGCGCCCAGTTTGCAGTCGTCTGCGAACTTGGTGAGCCATAGTCCTCCCACGTTTGCCTGTACCTCTGAAAAGTATATACCGAACAAGAGTGGTCCCAGGACAGAACCCTGTGGGACGCCACTTGTGACCGGTTTCGAGTCTGACATGGCTCCAGCAACTCTCACTCTATGGGTTCTGTCTTTGAGCCAGTTTGCGACCCATCTTGTGACATAGGGGTTTATATTTAAGCTGGATAGCTTATCTATGATGCCCGAGTGGGGTATTGCATCAAATGCCTTTGCAAGGTCCAGACAGGCTGTGTGGACTACCTTCCCTTCATCTATGGCTTTGGAGACTGTTTCAAAGAAGTCAACCAGGTTCAAAAGGCAGGATCTGCCCTTGACAAAGCCGAACTGGGGGATCTAGTGTCTGTAGGTCCCCAATGTCTTTGTTTATGAGCTCCATGATGATCCTCTCCATAGCTTTGCAGACTAGGCTAGTCAGGCTTATGGGGCGATAGTTGTAGGATGTCCACATCATTTGGGGAATCGACTATGGCTGCTAGTTTGCAATCGTCTGCAAACTTCGTTAGCTAAAGGCCTTCTGTGTTAGCCTGTACTTCAGAGAAGTAGATACCAAACAGGAGCGGTCCCAGGACTGAACCCTGTGGTACTCCATTTGTCACTGGTTTGAAGTCAGATTTGGAGTCTGCAACTTTTACAGTGTGGGTTCTGCAGTGAGCCAATTGGCAACCCATCTTGTGATGTAGGGATTTATACCTAATTTAGTGAGTTTAGCTATAATTCCAGAATAGGGGATGATGTTGAAAGCCTTGGCGAGGTCAAGATAGGCTGTGTGAACCACCTTACCATTGTCTACAGCTTTGGCGACTGCCTCAAAGAAGTCAATCAGGCTCAGGAGGCATGATCTGCCTTTCACAAACTAGAATTGGGTGGGATCCAGAGTTTGGAGGTTACAAATGCCTTTGTTTATGAGTTACATGATGATATGTTCCACAGCCTTACAAACCAGGCTCGTCAGGCTAATAGGACGATAGTTCCCGGGATCAGTGGTGGCTCCCCCTTTGTGGCGTGGGAGAACTGTTGCTGTGCGCCATTCAGTGGGCACAAAACCTGACATGAGGCTATGACTGAACATGGTGCTTAGGTGGGGAGCCAGTTCATTCTGAAGTTAATGTAAAACACAGCCTAGGATGTTGTCCGATCCCATAGATGCTCTGTTTTTGGCTTTAGAGAGTGCAGCTTTTATCTGCATAGTTGTGATTACAGAGACTCTGCATTCTTCCTGTATAGGTATCGGCCCTTTAGGGGGTGAGAGGGGGTAAAGTTAGCAGTGAACCTATCTGTCAGGATGTTGGCAATATCAGTTGGTTCTGTAATTTTCGTGCCATTGTGCTGTAACTCAGAGCAGATCTGGGTGTTGCCATTGAAATTCTTGACATAGCTATAGAATGCTTTGTAGTTGTCCCTAGAATCAGTGGCGATTTTGTTTTTGTAGCTAGCTTTGGAGGATCTTATAAGGGATCTCAGCTTCTTACTGAGGCTGATCAGGGAGCTCCTCCACTCATGGGATTTTACTCTCTTTTGCAACAGTTTCTTCCTTCTGTTGTAGCGTTTGTTTATGGCAGGGGACCACCAGATTGGCTTCCTTTTATTGGAGGATAGCATATTGGTTCTGTTTGGGATAGCACGATCCATGCACTCGTGTAAGATCTTACAGAGTGCATTTGTGTAGGATTCAGCAGTCGTAAGTGTACTGTCCCATCTGCATGGGTGTCATGAAGTTTGCCACTTAGGTTCATAGGTAGGTACTAGGCTATTGGCCCTAGGGCCTATACAAGCCTAGCCAAAAATGTACCCTGGCTTTCGCCACCCAAGAAAATTATTTTCCTGTGCCCCTGTTGAGCAGAGCCACAGAAGTGATCCCTGGGGTAAATTTCCTACTTCCCATCCCATCATCAAGATTTTTCTTGAAGACTGCTAATGAGGAGCTCTGTTCCACATAGATAGGTAGTCTGTTCCAAAGTATGGGAAGTCTCTGAGACAGGAATCTATCCCTACAGCATGTTATGTTTATTGTGGTGACAATGTCCCTAGAGCGTGTAGCACGGAGAGATTGGGATTTCTTTAAGTGGAGCATGTCCAACATCTCTGGGTTTGACATAGCTTTGTATGTTAGGCAGAGATCGCCTCTGAGTAGGCGATATGCGACGGAGTAAAGCTGGAGTTTTTTTTAGACGGTCTGCGTAGAGCATCTGTTTGAGGCCAGTAATCCTCTTTGTGAGGTATTTCTGTGGCCTTTCCAGTTGTTGTAGATGCCTTGTGAGGTACATACCAAAAGGGGCGTTGTACTCTATAATGGGTCTAATAAGTGCTGCGTAGAGGGGAACAATGACCTCTTTTTTCTGGATGAGAAACCTTTTGTGATGAGGTGAGCCATGTAGAAGGATTTCCTGACCACAGTGGTGATGTGATTATCAAAGGAGAGAGTACTGTCCACCTGTGTCCCAAGGTCGCATCACATTTTCAGCGTTAAGTAGACTACCAGCTATGTGGTACTTCATGGGTACAGAGTTTTTACCAAAGGGGATGACAATACACTTTTTGGCATTGAACTTCAGGGCAAGGCTTTGACACCAGGCATCTGTCTCAGTGAGGCCTTTTTGTAGCATGTCCGCATCGTTAGGAGTTTTGATTATGGCTCCTAGTTTGCAGTCATCTGCAAACTTTGTTAGCCAAAGACCTTCTGTGTTATACAGGCTATCAAACAGGAGAGGACCCGGGACTGAACCCTGTGGTACTCCACTTTTCACTGGTATGAAGTCGGATTTGGAGTCTGCTACTTTCACAGTGTGGGTTCTGTCTGTGAGCCAGTTGGCAACCAATCTTGTGACATAGGGATTTATACCTAGTTTAGTGAGCTTATCTATAATTCCAGAGTGGGTGATGGTCTCGGAAGCCTTGGCGAGATCATAAGCTGTGTGAATCACCTTACCATCATCTATGGCTTTGGTGACTGCTTCAAAGAAGTCAATCAGGTTTAGGAGACATGATCTGCCTTTTACAAATCCGAACTGGGTAGGGTCCAGAGTTTGGAGACTACCAATGTCTTTGTTTACGAGTTCCATGATGATACATTCCATGGCCTTGCAGACCAGGATCGTCAGGCTAATGGGGCGGTAGTTCCTGGGGTCCGTCGAGTCTCCCCCTTTGTGGAGTGGGATAACCATCGCGGTGCACCATTCAGTGGGCACAAAGCCTAAGGTGAAGCTATGATTGAACATGGTACTTAGGTAGGGTGCCAGTTCATTCTGTAGTTCGTGTAGAACACAGTCTGAGATATTGTCAGGTCCCATGGATGCTGTGTTCTTGGCTTTGGAGAGTGTGTTTTTACCTGTGCAGCCGTGATTACAGGAACTTTGCATCCTTTCGGTATAGAGATGGGCCCTCTAGGGGGTGAGAGGGGGGTAAAGTTAGCAGTGAACTTATCTGCCAGGATGTTGGCAATATCAGTTGGTTCTGTATATTTAGTGCCATTGTGCTGTAACTCAGAGCAGATCTGAGTGTTGCCATTGAGATTCTTGACATAGCTATAGAATGCTTTGTGGTTGTCTTTAGAGTCAGTGGTAATTGTGTTTTTGTAACTAGCTTTGGAGGATTTTATGAGGGATCTCAGCTTCTTACTGAGGTTGACCAGGGAGTTCCTCTAGTCATGGGATTTTACTCTTTTTTGCAACAGTTTCTTTCTTCTGTTGTAGAGTTTGTTTATGGCAGAATACCACCAGATTGGCTTCCTTTTTTTGGAGGATAGCATCTTGGTTCTACTAGGGAAAGCATGAAACATGCACGCGTGTAAGTTCTTATAAAGTGCATTTGTGTAGGATTCAGCAGTCGTACCTCTATTGTCCGTCTGCATCGGTGTCATGAAGTTTGCCACTTCTGTCTTAAGAAGTGTGAAGTTGGATTTGGAGAAGTTTTTTACGGTGGTTTCCCTAACTGGGGGTGGGGGTGGGATGTGGATGTCTAGGGCAATTAGCTTGTGGTCGGATCTGACCAACGAGGAATTGACCTCTGGTGTGGAACACGTTGCCCATGTTGGTAATGACCAGGTCTAGGATATTGCTGCCCCTGGTGGGGGTGTGAATAAGTTGATCCAAGGTGTTGGAATTTATGAATTCCAGAAAACGTTGAGCAAAAGAGTTGGTACACGAGTAGTTTTCCCAGTTAATGGTGGGGTAGTTGAAATCGACCATTATTAGGGTGTTGGGTTGTACCCTAATACTTTCCAGTGCATCAAGAAATGAGGAGTGGGAATCCTGGGGCATGGTGGGGGTCTGTAGCAAGCTACAATTTGGATTGCGGTCTTGCCCAGAGTTAGTTGCACTTGGATAATCTCGGATGCATTATGCTGTGCAACTAGCCTGGAGGTGTGGATATCCTTAATGAATATGGACATGCCTCCACCTTTAGTGCTTCATTCCGGGTTAGGTGGCCGAAAGGTGTGGTATGAATTATAGCCTGGTAATGCAGGGGTGCTCTCTGGAGCTTTGAACCAGGTCTCTGTCACTGAACAGATGTCGATGTTCTCCATTTTAAGGAGTGCCTCGAGTGAGTGCATTTTGAGGTTTAGACTTCTAGCATCGAGTAGCATTACCCTCAGATTTTGCTTGCTTGTACCTGTTACGGTGGTGAATTTGTCATTTGAACCTTGCCTAAAAAAAGGCACTATAGGGGTGGCAAGAGCCTTAGCCAGTATCCGGAATCCCAAGGGCGACAGGTGCAGGCCATCTCTGGAAAAGCATCGTGGTCCGTCGATCATGTCGTCCCAGGCAGACAAATACTGGATCCCCTTAGAATGACACCAGAAGCTTAGCCAATTGTTGAAGTCAATCACTTTGTCCTTGTACTGTGGTATCATTCTGGGTGATGGCAGGATGCTACTCAGGGCTAGGGTCATACCTGCTTGGGCTACAAGATCGGAGAGCTTCTCCATGTCTCTTTTCATGTAGTCCAGGGAGGTACGTCTCAGGTCATTCACACCAACATGGACAATGACAGTGTCATATATGTACTTGTTGTGGAGTGACCTGAGGGTGTGCATTATGTGGCAGATCCTGGCACTGACAGGCAGCTAACAGTAACTTTCTCCTTGTTTAGCCTGGTGAGTGGAACATCAGTGTACCTGACTATAGAGTTACCTATGACTAGAGTGTTGGGCATGTTGTTATGCCTTATGGGCATTATATAGTAATAACCACTTCTGTCTTAAGAAGCACGAAGTTGGCTTTGGAGAAATTTTTTACCATGGTTTCCTTAATGGGAGTGGGGGCGGGATGTGGATACCTAGGGTGATTAGCTTATGGTCGGATCTGACCAACAAGGAGTTGACTTCAAGTGTGGAACACCGGTCACTCATGTTGGTAATGACTATGTCTAGGATACTGTTGCCCCTGGTGGGGGTGTGGATAAGCTGATTCAGGGCACTGGAATTTATGAATTCCAGAAAGCGTTGAGCGAAGGAGTTGGTACATGAGTAGTGTTCCCAGGAAGAGTAATAAGGAAGGGAAGAAAGTGGCAGTTAACTTATAAAAAAGATCAAGACCAACAAGGAAACACTTGAAAAATGCACTACAACGCTCGAGAGTTTGCTATCCATGATTGTACCTACTGACGGCAAACAACATCTGAGGTACATTAGGTTGGTGTGGCATTATGGGTATAGGCAGGAGCTTAAGAGTTCTGAGATCTCATGCGCTGGAAGAAGCGGCCACGTTGGATCAGAGTCTCTGATCAGAACACATCAGTTCAGGAATGAATGAAAGTGACAACATCTGATTAAGGAACTATTCAGCCAAACTGTAAGTAGGCAAAAACTACAAGTTATGGCATATAGTGCTATGAAGTCTTGTTTATGACTAAAATTAAACAGAAGATGAAAAAGGTCTCCTGTAAACAAACTCCCTTACGTCAGCATTATACAGTAATAACCAATGAGGTAAAGCAAATGATTATGCCAAATATTAAAATTATGAACACACCATAAATATGGATCTGTGTTATCCATTTTCAACCTTCCTCAATGTATGGGCTAAACATCCGACCTCAGTTGCGACTTGGCCACATTCCACAGACTTTCGGATCCAACTCTCGAGCTCCTCCCTCTATCCATAATGTCCTAGTCCATCCCCAATACCTCAGATCCAGTTTGCTGCTTTAAAAGTCTTGAGATATAATAGGAAAAGGAACAAAAATAAAACCAGGGCTCAAACCTAGTACAACAGCTTCCAGAAGTCCATCAGATCACTCCAGAAGATGATAGGAAGGGTAAGGAGAGAGGGAAGTTGAGGAAGAATGAAAATGGACAAACCAGATACATAGTTATGATGAGTATATAACTTTAATATCTGATGTCATCCTTTTCATTCTTCCTCAGTGTATGGAATAGAGTCCCCAGCTACATAAATCTTGGGTGCCCCGCATGGAAGGATATTCCCAAGAACTGATGAACCTAAAGCAGCTCTGCTTCCGAAAATTATGTCCAATTTGCAATGAGTAATAAAGGTATGAGCATTAGACCAGGTGGCTGCTGCACAAATATCCTGAATGGAAGTTCTAGACCAGAAGGTAGATGAGGTGGTCACAGATATGGTTGTATGAACCTTAGGTAGTCCTGGTACGGAGAGACCTTGCTGGGAATATATGCAGGAAATGCAATTAGTTCTCCATTTGGTCAATGTAACTTTAGAAATTGGAGATCCTAGCCTACTAGATGAATGTGAAACAAACAACTGGTCTGTTATTCCAAAATCTTTTGTTCTGTGTATATAGAAGTGTAGTTGTCTATGCACGTCTAAAAAATGTAGCATGTATTCTCTCTTGTTCAAAAATTTTGGAAAGAAGACTGGTAAATGAATGGATTGATTTATGCTCGATTCAGAAGCCAATTTTGGTAGAAAAGGAGGACTGGTTTGTAAGGTAATTCTACCTTTATGAAAAACAATGTAAGGGGCTTTGGATGAAAGAGCTTGGTGTTTAGAAATCTTTTTGCAGATATAACAACTAAAAAAGCTGTTTTCCAAGGCAGAAATTTTAAATCAGTTTTTGCTAAAGGTTCAAAGGGTTGTTGGGTTAAGTCTTGAAGTACTACTGTTAAATCCCAAGGTGGTGACAGATCTTTTACTGGAAGTCTGAACAAGAAGGTACCCTTTAGGAATGCCTTACACAACTTGGAAGAAGGCAGGCTGGAAGCATGGTCTCCTGAGTGAAAATTTGATATGGCTGCCAACTGTACTTTAATTGTGGAAAAAATAGCATTTTCTTTAAAAACAGAAGCTAAAAACTCTAGCACAGAACAAACAGGAGCAGTAAAAGGATCAATGTCATTTCTCAGGGCCCAAATCAAGAATATTTTCCATTTAATCTTGTAAATCCTCTTCATGGAATCTTTGTGAGGACAAAAGTATATGACGAAGCAGGGAAGAAAGCCTGGTCAGTCTAGCTATTAATAGAACTGGATAAATTATTCAGTTAGCTTGAGGGCTGGGATACTGGTATGTTTTATCCTACATGGATGTCTCAGGAGGCCTGGACTGGGGTTTAGTATTTATGGAGAATAACAAAGATGAGGCCAAAAGAAGGGAAACAATACCTGGCAAGGCCAAAGGAGAGCAATGAAGATAACAGATCTCCTTAACCAACTGGCCTTCTGTAAGATTTTTGGAATCAGGAGTACTGGGGGATAGGCATAAAGGAGACTGGAGGGCCAAATGTGGACTACAGCATCTCTTGATGACTCTCCCTGAGGGAGAATCAGGGCAAAGTACCTGCTGCATTTGATGTTGTGGGCAGATTGAAAAAGATCGCAGACAGGTTGTCCCCAACGATGGAAAATTTTCTCCTCCACTGACTTGAATGAGAGACCACTTGTGAGGTATCAGAACTAGCCTAACGAGTTTTTCCACTAGTATGTTAAATATCCCCAGAATGTGGATTGCCACTAGAAAGTAGTTTGAGAAGATCGCCCATTGCCACACTTTCCTAACTTCTAAACCCAAGAGGGTAAGATAGAATTCCCCCTTATTTGTTGACACACCAGACCACAGACATGTCAGTTTGAACTGAAATAGTTCCCAGAGGGAGAACATCTTGAAAATCCTGCAGTGCTAGTAGGACTGCTCTCATCTCTAGGACACTGATGTGTGAATTGGTCTCTTCGGGGGACCACATGCCTTGGACTGTCCTTCCCATGAAATGCCCCCCCCCCGATCCCAGTTGGGAGGCATCCTTGGTTATCATGGCCACTGGAGGAGACAGAACAAAGGAGCAAACTATGTAAATATCATCTGACTGGATCCACCAATGAAGATGGTTTCTGCACAGCGGAATAAGTATGACTGGAAAGGATAGAGGTTGTCAAAGACTAGACCAGTGAACAGCTAAAGTCCATCAAAGAACATGGATACTGTAATGTGCTAATGGAACTAAGACTATAGATGCTACCATGAAAACCTAGATCCTGAAGAACTAGCCTGGCAGGATGAGAACAAATTTGGTGACCCTGAGACTTGAGTGTACCTATGCAATGAGGAGACAGAGAAGCAATTTGACTTACTGTGTTTAAATGAGCACCAATGAACTCCAGTCTCTGTACAGATAGTTTGGATTTGGAAATGTTAACTGTAATGCCTAGTGTTTGGAAAATTTGGAGCAAATAGTCCCTGGTTAGGGCAGTGAGGAGCCAGTTGTCTAAAGTATGGAAACACTCGGAATCCCTGCAGTCTCAGGTGAGCTGCCACCACTGCCACATACTTGGTAAACACCCTGGGGGTTCTACTGAGCCCAAAGGGCAGGGCTCTAAAATTACAGTGACTGGCTCCCAGTTAAAACAGCAGGTATCTTTGGGAGCATTTGTACATTTTGATACAACAGTACACATCCTGAAGATTATCTGAGCATAGCCAATTGTCCTTGTGTAAAAGAGGTAGAATGGACTGAACAGTGACCATTCTGAGCTTTGACTTCCTCACATATTGGTTCAGATTGCTCAGATCTAATTTCAGCCTCGGGTCCCTTTTCTTTTTTGGCACTAAAAAGAACCTCAAGTAAGTTCCAAATCCTCTCTAGTCTAGTGGGACCTCCTGGATGATTATTTTGTCTAGCCACTTCCAAATCTCTTGAGCTACAGCTTCTCTCTGACAGGGTGGATCATCAAGAAGCTTTCTTCTTTTGGATGTAGGCGACTGGGAAAATGGTAAGAAAAAACCTTTGGATATTTTTAGTAGCCAAGAATCTTTTGTTATAGCTGCCCAGCATCTGGATGCAAGGACAAGTGTCCCCATCTGCCTCTAGAGGCAGTCAGGCAACCCTTCAGGAGTGCTGAAAGGGTCCATCCAAGAAACCTTGATTTTGTGGGCCTTCTCTGCTGTGAGGACAGTGTCCTCCATTTGAACTCCCTCCTCTGAGTTGTCTCCACGTGAATCCTTGAAAGATACCTGGCATTTACAGAACCACATTTTCTTTCCTCCTCTTTGAGACCTTGAAAAGGATTAAGGAGCAGAAAAGGGAATTTTTATGGCACACATGGTCCTCCCTTCCTACTCACTGTGAGAATGCATTTCTTTACAGAATGGCTAAACAATGATGTTCCATCAAAAGAAAAATTGATGAAAGAAGACTTGAAAGACTCTGCAACATCACACAGCCATATCTAGGCATGTCTCCTTGTGACAATACCTGAAGCAGCCCTCTGCTGCATGAGAAATTAATATCATGGGTGCAAGGGAAATAGATAATAGAGTGGCCAGCTGTGCAGATGATCTTTTATAGTCCTCCACAGACATGGACTCAGAGATTTTGAGAGTTCCTTGGTCAAACCCCTCTGCAGCTTTGTAAAGTGTACCAAATAACACAAGGACATCAAGGCAAAGGTACATGCTTTCCCAACCTGTTCAACACTCTGGAATCTCTGTTAGGGGGATGGACAGAGGAGCTCTGTTCTGCTAGCTCCTTCTTAGTGACTGCCATCACAACCACTGCAACAAAATGGACTCCTTTGCTCCAATGAGGTTTGTCTTTTGCAGGAGCTAAAATTTTATCTGGACAATATGGGATTGGTTCTACAGAATCTGGTTCCGTCCATGCCCAGCGACAGACTAGGACGACAAGCTCACCAGCTAGGGGAGGCATCCGAGACATGGATGGGCCAACACTAAAATCTTCCAGAAATACGATCTCTTCCGGGGAAGAATTATCTGAGGACCAACCACATGTCTGCTTATGGATCTCCAAAATTTCTCCAATGAGACATCATCAAGTGGTGATCTGGGGGACTCTTCCCCTTTGTTGAATTCAGTATCTTCAGTGAGTGACAGATTGCAAGGGAGAATCTATGTGCCTCCTATTATGCGTTCTCTTATGGTAAACTTCCTCAGCAGGATGTGCTGGGAAGGTGTCCGAAAGGGGGGGGGCAGTTCCTCTATGGAAGCTATCTGGATGCTAGTTGGTACCAGCTGTCCCTGTAGAGTAGGTCTGATGGGATCAGAGCTCAGACACCTAGGGGGAAAAGGCATATCATCCAAAGATGTATGGGAGACTGGATCTCCTGAATGAGAGAACAACCTCTCCACAGCCTCAAAGGCTGCAGAGACTTCCAAAGCAGGCAAGCAGCGACTCTATCTGAATCCATGCCTCAAGGAGGGAGCCGGACCTCAGCTATCTAGAGCCAAGGTTCTGAGGGGCAAGGATGGCTCTGACATCATCAGAATAGATCCCAGTCCTGCAGATCCGGCACTAATGCTTTGGCTCAGAGACTCATCCTGATTTGAGAGAACACGGCCAGAAATGGTCAGAGAAAATGCTGGAGTAGAAAGCTTCGTCAGCTCAGACACCAGTATTCTCGGAAGTCTTGGATCTGGGGGCTCCAAAACCGAAAAACAGATCAGAAAAGGAGATAAAACTATAAGGCAGCTGGAAGACAGCCTCACGGATCCAATGAAAGACAGAGCTAGAATAACCCGTATGTGGATCTGAGCTCTGAGGAACTTTCTCATCATCCAATTCACTTCAGGTTGAAGATGAGGTAGTGAACAGAGAGCTAGAATGTTTCTTCAGAGTTTGCATGAAGGAAGAGTAGAATCAAGGACAGACTAGGTTGATAAACTGGGATGAGCGAGTTCTAGGAATTTTAGACATTCCAGAAGTCAGGTCCGATGGTTTTGCATCTGTAGGTTGCACAGGAGATAACTATCAGATCTGAGGTCTTAGGATCCAAAGTTTTTCTCTTCAGATCTGATGAAGTTGGAACTGATGATCTGCGAATTTTCTGTTGAGTCCCTGAGGAGAATGAAATCTTCTCAGACTTTGGTGGAGACCTTTATCTATGCTCCGATACAGCTTTATAAGATTTGCCAGGGGTTTGAGCCTTAGAGGAGGAAGGAGGTAACAACACTTTGTGGATGAACTTATTCCTCCTGTTACAACCCTTGAGTTAAATGCAGCACAGATGGCACAGTTTGTATCAAGGTATGCAGCCCTTGAACAATAAACACAATCACGGTTGGCATCCAAATTTGGAATTTTGTGCCCACAGCAACTGCATTTTTTTTTAAAAACTTGCAGGCTTCTCAGCCATAGTTCTATAAAAAAAACAGTAGAGAGACAGAAAAGGAGATTTTATGTTTATATACACACACACACACACACACACACACACACACACACACACATGTATGTTTATATATCAGAAAACAACTACCGGCAATGATAGTGAGAAACACCCTAACAAATCAAGTAGGAATAGACAGACAGGAAAGATAAGAAATGTACCAACAATGGTGCATAAAAAAAAATTACCTTACTAACGTAGAAGGGCTAATGAAAAAGAAAATACTAAAGCTAAGAGGGAGGAACTATATTATATTTAAACTTTTAAGTAAATATAAAGAGAGAGATTTCCAAGGGGAAAAAAACACTTACAAAACACTTGAAGTTGTTCGGTCTTTCGGCTTTTCCTGGTTAGGGGTCGCCACAGCGGAACTCCGATCCGCTAATGATTGGCAGTAGATTTTTAAGTGCCGAGTTGCCAGCCCTGATGCACAACCTTCAATGAAGGTATGCCCATTCATGCATGTCTCCACACAGAAGACGCTTTAGCTGAGAATCGAACAGGATGTCTTACTGTGAGGCAACAACGCTACCGCAGCACCACCACCGCAATTACAAAACACTTGAAGTAGCATTGAAAAATGCTCTGTGAGAGGATCTGCATCCATGCAAGATGTAGGCAAACGAGATCTGGAGTATTGGGGGTGGACTACGGCATTGTGGGTAGAGAGAGAAACTCGAGAGATGGAGCCAAGTGTATGTGAAATGCAGCAGAGTCATATTTGAGGTCGGATCTGTAACCCATGTGTTGAATGAAAAGGACAACTACACTGTTATAGCAGCCCTGTCCTCAGCATTGCATACTACTTGGACCAATAGACTCCTGACAACATCAGTGGCTGCTTAAACCCTGAAGATGTTTTTCAAAGGATAGGATCTTCAGGAAATCCACCCAGAATATACTTCACAACTGTCCCTGATTTTGACTCAAATTTTAGGTCTGCCCCTCTTAAAACTGGTGACTTGCTGGGCTGCTACACAGGTCAATTGTCACCAGGGAGAAATGACACAGGTGTGCTTATATTTTGCTTTCTGGTAGCCAACAAGCATCTGGCTCCTTGAAGGGATCTTGGCTTCTAAACATGTATTTATTTACTATTTGTTTACTGGGTGTTTTTCACTATCATGCCGGTAGTCGTTTTCTGATATATAAAAGTGTGTGTGTGTGTGTGTGTGTGTGTGTGTGTGTGTGTGTGTGTGTGTGTGTGTGTGTGTGTGTGTGTGTGTGCGCGTGTGTGTGTGTAAAAATATAAAATCTCCTTTTCTTTCTCTCTACTTTTTTTATAGACCCTTTTCAGCCACTAGCCGAGCTCAATCAGCAGAAAATACATCATGGTCTTTCAATCAACATTATTAAAAAAATAAGCAGCAAAATTCAAAACATAATGGTAAGACTGAATGCAGACAGAGTAAGATTAAAAGAAACAAAGTACACTGACAAAAGAAAAAATATATACAAAATGCAAGCTAAGATATGCATAAAATACTAGTATATGCATGTGAAATATTATAACATGCCACATTAACAGACTGAGAAGTTTCTTAAAACATTCAATTATTCATGATATGGGATGCTAAGCTGCCTTACCATTTAATGGCTGCAGACAGCAGATCACAATCTAAATCAAATCCAGCAGAGGAAGATCTTTTTTAAAGGCAGCAAAGATACTGTAGAAGTCAAAGAAAAAGCAGACTCAAAATGAAAAAGAGAAAACCTCACCAAAGGCTGTGGTAGACTCCATTACAATCTAGGCAGGGAGATTGACTTTCCCCTTTAGCATGTGCTACACACACACACACACACACACACACACACACACACACACACACACACACACACACACACACACACACACACTTTTTTTAAATCCTTTAACTTGGCTTGAGGACTCCACAAATGCACTGTGAGGCTTAATTTCTGAAGGATTAGAAAGTTCTGAAGCATTTTCACTTTTATACTGGCATCATTCTGCCTCGTGGTTTTCAGAGGGAAAGAAATTCCCTTGCCTGTTCTACAAGACTCTGTTCTAGAAACCATAGGATCACAAGCTTATTTCTTCCAGGCTAAATGTTTTTGTCATATCAAATAACTGTCTAAAGTTCTGTAATATCTTAGCTTGGTCACTTCATTAAATTTTGGGCAAACAGAATAAAGGTACAGTGTTTGACAACATCTGGTGCGTCTCTCAGCAAAGAATTATTTTCTGCAAGCAAACTTGAACTGTGCTGAAAATTAACAGGACAGAAAAAAAGAAGTCCAACAAGAGATAGCCAAAGTTAATTTAAAGACATCATTAAATAAAAAGAATTCATGAAAACTAAAGCTTTCTTCTAGAAAAATAGAATAAGCTAGAAGTAGCCTGGAGCTGTATTTTTTTGGACAATGACTGAGAAACAACTGGGTAAGTGAGAAACAACTGGAAAGGCAGGAAAATTCAATAGATTCTGAAATGGGAGCACAGTTGATGAACTTGGAAAGTTCAGCTTCTGCATCTCAAGTCGTAACAGTTCTTGCACCTCCACCACATCAAATTTCTAATTACAATTCAAAAACCCAAGTCAAGCACATTTTTTAAATAGAGCCCTACATCTAATACAATACAAACGCAAGATACATGATTGCATTAGCTGTACTCTTTAGACCCCGCAGAAGCACGATGTACAAGTCAGAAAACCTACGTACAGCGAGTTGCAAATGTATGGTACAGTCATAATGTTGAACAAGCTAGTTTACAATTTACAGGTAAACTAGTTTACAGTGCTGAGGTACAATAAAAGAGAGCTGTTCAACATTATTTGGTTACGCAGACTTCATAAAGAATCTACTAGCTATACTTACTTTCTTCATTTTCTGAAGACTCCGATGTCACTGTGATAGTAAAACTGGCGGGATTCTGTGATAACACTGAAAGAGAAAGTAACAAGAGAGACACAATTATTTAACAGACAAAAATTTGACCATCAATAAGAAAGGATATTCATTCAGTTCTAACTTTATATCACCAAGAAATCCAGGAATATTTAAACAATGTAATCTGCAAGAAAAAAATGAGCTGCAATCAATATTCTAAAAGAAGAATTTCAAAGGTAATGATTTCTCATGAAAGCCATTGGAAGAGGCTGACAGAAGAAAGAGGCAAAAATGAGATTCAAGCAAAAAAAATCAATAATATTAAAGCACTTCCTACTGCAGAAAAGAATAGCAAGTATGCAAAAACATTTTCTTTTTAAATTAGACATCATTAAGCCATGGTTCCATCTTCCTGTATTGATACAGCTCAGACGGCTATAGAAGATACCACAGCACTTACTGAAAGAGAAGGAAATTTCCCTGGTGCCCTAACCATACTTTCCCAGTCATTATGAATACTGCCTCAGTTCTCATGAAAATTGACCAAGCTTAGTTTGATAAACGCAGTCAAAAATGGAAGCAAATAAACACTTCAGTGGTTAAATTCTTGGTTAACTAACAAATTATGAGGTATAATCTCAGAATAGCTGGTAGTCAATTGTGGTGCACCAACAGCATTAAGCAAGCAATAATGTGTGTGTGTGTGTGTGTGTGTGTGTGTGTGTGTGTGTGTGTGTGTGTGTGTGTTAATGTCTAATTAACACCCACCCTGCGGTGTGATGAGGCCCGACACCTCTACACCCCTGGAAGGGAGTTAATTACACATTAACACATCCTGGAGGGCATTACTGCACTTAGAAAATTGACTACTGGTGGCTATACTTAAAACAAGGGACTTAGATTACTTTTTTACATTTCTTTTATTAATTTTTATAATAGTTTTGACATAAAATATTATTTATATAACTGCAATGTTTCTATGTATTTCTTTTCCATTAATAACATTTTACTGGAACATTCTAAATTATGAAAAGTATACTATTTTAATGAGAACAACTAAACTTATATGTTTAGCAATACTTTATGAAAACTATAATATTTTAATGAGAACAATTGCATTTATATATTTACTAATGTAATGTATTTGTAGGTGCAATGAATATGCATGATGTCGGTTTAAAATAAATTGTTTCTGCTTTCAGATTTTCTGCTTTTTGTTGATTGTTGGTTGTTTTGATGACTGTTTCTTGTTCCTGTAGTGTTGTTTCTTCTGTTGATGACAGCATATTGCTCCACTGTTCTCGGTTTTCATTTGTTGGTGTCCAGTAGTTTATAAGGCTTCCTTCTAACTTGTGTCCCGTTATTGATGTTATTTCTCTTGGGCATAGTCCTGCTTCTGCAAGCATGATTGTGGTTTCTTTTCTGGGGAAAAACTCTTGGCTAGGCTTATAAGGGCCCCAGAGCCATTAGCCTAGTAATCTCCTATGATCCTATGATTTGCATAGCAGTTGCTCTTGTACTGTTTTTGGCATATCTTCTGGTAAGATTTACTAAGTCACTTATCCGTGGCATCTTACTTCCTAGATAATTTTTTCCCATAGGTTCTCTGGTGTACCAGCATGTATGAAGATCAAGATGGCACTCTGGTATTTTCTTCGGATGCAAGAATAGTGCTGGTGAGTTTTCATGTAATTTTGAGATGCATTTCTGGTATGATGCTACTGGGCATAATGGATTGTCTCTCTGTTCATAGATTTGACCTCTGCATCATTGTTTATTACTTTCAGTTGGGTTTTTAGTTTCTTCATTCATTGTTGGTGTCAAGTACTTTGTTCCTGTGGAATCTGATATTATTGTGAAGCAATCTGGTTTTAGTTGTCTTTGTCCTTCTCTCCCTCTTCTTCCCATGCAGAGCTGTAAATCGAACCAGACCTTTGTGACAAGACCGTGAGGCGTGTTTGGTGACAGTGCTTTGCAGTCTTTTATTTTTTTTTCATGTCTTGTTTTGTAATCGCAGGATGATGACTTGCATTATCTTGGTTTTCTTTCTTTTTTTTTTATCATGGAGTGTAGTATATTGTTTGCGGTTTTGAATAATGGGTCTGTTAAAATGTTTATTTTTCTGTCAGTATTTGCATCATTTCATAGGCAGGCACAAGGCTATTGGCCCTAGGGCCTATATAAGCCTAGCCAAAAAAAAATATTTTCCTGTGTCCCTGTCGAGCAGAGCCACAGAAGTGATCCCTGGGGTGAATTTCCCATTTCCCATTCAATCACCAAGATTTTTCTTGAAGAGTACTAATGAGGAGCTCTGTTTGACATAGATAGGTAGTCTGTTCTACAGTATGGGAAGTCTCTGGGACAGGAAACTATCCCTCCAGCATGTTCTGTTTATTGTGGTGACGAGGTTTAGGTCCCTAGAGCATGTAACTCGGAGGGATTGGGATTTCTTTAAGTGCAGCATGTCCAACAGCTCTGGGTTTGACATAGCTTTGTATGTTAGGCAGAGATTGCCTCTGAGTAGGCAATATGCGACGGAGTAAAGCTGGAGTTTTTTGAGACTGTCTGCGTAGGGCATCTGCTTGAGGCTAGTAATCCTCTTTGTGAGGTATTTCTGTGGCATTTTCAGTTGTTGTAGAGGTTTTGTGAGGTACATACCAAAAGGGGCGTTGTACTCTATAATGGATCTAATGAGTGATGAGTAGAGGGGAACAATGACCTCTTTTTCTGTATGAGAAACCTTTTGTGATGAGGTGAGCCATGTAGAAGGATTTCCTGACCACTGTGGCAATGTGATTATCAAAGGAGAGACTACTGTCCACCTGTGTCCCAAGGTCTTTTATCACATTTTTCAGTGTTATGTAGACTACCAGCTATGTGGTAGTTCATGGGTACAGAGTTTTTACCAAAGGGGATGACAATACACTTTTTGGCATTGAGCTTCAGGCCACGGCTTTGACACCAGGTATCTGTCTCAGTGAGGCCCTTTTGTAGTATATCCACATCATTAGGAGTTTCGATTATGGCTCCTAGTTTGCAGTCATCTGCAAACTTTGTTAGCCAGAGACCTTCTGTGTTAGCCTGTACTTCAGAGAAGTAGATACCAAACAGGAGAGGACCCAGGACTGAACCCTGTGGTACTCTACTTGTTACTGGTCTGAAGTCAGTTTTGGAGTCCGCTACTTTCACAGTGTGCGTTCTGTCCATGAGCCAGTTGGCAACCCATCTTGTGACATAGGGATTTATATCTAGTTTAGTGAGCTTATCTATAATTCCAGAGTGGGGGATGGTGTTGAAAGCCTTGGCAAGATCTAGATAAGCTGTGTGAACCATTTTACTCTCATCTATGGCTTTGGTGACTGCTTCAAAGAAGTCAATCAGGTTTAGGAGACATAATATGCCTTTTACAAATCCGAACTGGGTAGGGTCCAGAGTTTGGAAATTACCAGTGTCTTTGTTTATGAGTTCTATGATGATGCGTTCCATGGCCTTGCAGACCAGGCTCGTCAGGTTAATGGGGCGGTAGTTCCTGGGGTCCGTGGTGGCTCCCTCCTTGTGGAGTGGGATAACAGTTACTGTGTGCCATTCAGCAGGCACAAAGCCTGAGGTTAGGCTATGACTGAACATTGTACTTAGGTAGGGTGCCGGTTCATTCTGTAGTTCGTCTAGAACACAGTCTGGGATATTGTCAGGTCCCATGGATACTGTGTTCTTGGCTTTGGAGTGTGTATTTTTTACCTGTGCAGCCGTGATTACAGGAACTTTGCATTCTTCCGGTATAGAGATGGGCCATCTAGGGGGTGAGAGGGGGGTAAAGTTTGCACTGAGCCTATCTGCCAGAATGTTGGCAATATCACTTGGTTCTGTATATTTAGTGCCATTGTGCTGTAACTCAGAGCAGATCTGAGTGTTGCCATTGAGATTCTTGACATAGCTATAGAATGCTTTGTGGTTGTCTTTAGAGTCAGTGGCAATTTTGTTTTCGTAACTAGCTTTGGAGGATTTTATGAGGGAGCTCAGCTTCTTACTGAGATTGACCAGGGAGTTCCTCCAGTCATGGGATTTTACTCTTTTTTTACAATAGTTTCTTTCTTCTGTTGTAGAGTTTGTTTATGGCAGTGGACCACCAGATTTGGCTTCCTTTTTTTGGAGGATAGCATCTTGGTTCTATTAGGGATAGCATGATACATTCACTCGTGTAAGTGCTTATAAAGTGCATTTGTGCAGGATTCAGCAGTCGTACCTCTATTGTCCATCTGCATGGGTGTCATGAAGTTTGCCACTTCTGTCTTAAGAAGTGGCAAGCTGGCTTTGGAGAAGTTTTTTACGGTGGTTTTCCTAACTGGGGGTGAGGCTCTGTTTAATCCAGCTCTTAACGATATACAGCTCTGTACTGAATATTGTTTGCCACTGGTTGCTCTTACTTCAGTGTAGAATAGTTTTATGACTAGCAATTTTTTTGTATGCTGTCTTTTTTAAGTTTATTTCTATGTTTTTGGGTTGAGCCCATTCGTATAACGTAGCTATTGCCCATTTTGTGTTTTTGTGAGTATTTCTTTCTTTACTATAGCGTTTTATGCAGGGATTAGTGTTGTCACCTCACAAGAGGTTTTCCCGTTCGATTCTCGGCTGGAGCGCCTTCTCTGTGAAGTCTGCATGTCCTGCCCGCAGTGGAGTGACGTTTAAAGACATGCAGGTAGGTGCTGCATGAATGGGTGCGCCTTCTTTGAAGGTTGGACATCAGGCTGGCAACCAGGCACCATAAAAATTCCACTGCCAATTATTAGTGGACCGGAGTTCCGCTGTGGCGACCCCTAAAGCTGCTGTGCATTGTGCTGCTCTGATTTCTGTTGCTAGGTTATGGGGTCATGTGACCATGTATTTTCTTTGAATGTTTAATATGTGTATGTATATATATATATATATATATATATATATATATATATATATATATATATATATATACACACACACACACACATACACACACACATATATATGTAAATACGGATTAATGGTGATTTTTCTGTGTAGTATTAATGTAGTTTTAATGGTATTTGTTGTTACAAGTTTTGTCCACTAGGTGTCACTGTCTATATTTCTTGTGGATGCTTAGTAGGGTTGCCATCTTTTCAAATGCCCAAAGTGGGACATTTCTTATAGAAATGTGGGATTTTGCAGGACAAAACATGCCCACGGCCATTGCAAAGGACATTACTTCACTTTTTTGACAAAATAAAATCTTATTTTTGTAGCATTTGCATTACTTATGCTATTTCATATAATATTTATGTGTTTCAGATACAAAATAACTGTTTTATGCAACTATTAAAGAAAACTTAAGAAATATATTGTGTCTTAAAATTTCAGGACATTTGCCCTTTTTTTAGTTTTTTTTCCCAGGACAGAACTGCCCAAAGTGGGACTGTCCCTCGCAAAGAGGGACAGGTGGTAATGCTTAGGTGGTGGTTACTTAAGGTTAGTTTTTACTACATTATTGAGAGACAAAGGTTTTTTAATAAGGATAGGATTTATATGTTTTGTTCATACAGTCACAGAGTTCTTTGAATTAGTTTACTTTCACTGAGAGGTACAATGTCTAACTGTAGCTGTTGACAACTACAGTACTTGATGCTCATTGACTTGAAATAAGTTTTGGATTGCATTGGGAGCAGGTTTTTTTTTTTTTTATGAGACACTGGCAACTGCAATGGGTTTTATTCTACAGGTGCTGTTATTTCTTCGTATATTGAAGTGTTCAGTCTTTTGTCAGTATTTGGCTTTGTAAGGTATATATACCTGCTTAGTTCTTGTAGTGCTTGTGTCACTTTTGTTCCTGTATTTCTAAAACTTTCAGGAGATATTGCTGTAAGAAATGTTTACTTACACTCGCTAGCTGTGTAACAGCTTTTAGCGAGCTTAAACACTGGCGGCCATTTCTGTTCTTCTGTGCGAGTTTCACAGCATTTAAATATGCTGCCGTGAAGTGTTGCACTTGTTTTTGAGTGGGCATTACTTCCACATTAATACCCTGCTGGAGAACGCTCATTCTCCAATGAGGTATTAATGTGGAAAAATTCCATTTTCTAAAATAGAACAAAAACCTGTTACCATACTGTCTACAAGTCCTTACACAGTAACAGCTGCAACAGTTACTAATGAAAAGTCTAAACAGAAAGTAACACAAGCGATACATAACTGGAACAACATGGGTTGCAACTGAATAAAAATAAATCCGGATAAAATATATATACTAGAAAATATAACCAAGTTTCATTCACAAAACACAGTGATATATCCAAAGTAAATTAGGGTTTGACACTTTTTCAGCTAAATGGTTCTGTACATTTTTAAAGAAACATTACATTTTGCATGACATATCAATTCACAGTCAATGAAAATGGCTGGGGTTCATTTTATTATGAGAAAAGGGTCAATGCTGTAGAATTTTAGTTCCTCCTACTGCTCAGTATTAAGGTGTTTCAGATATAGAAAGTACAACTGTGTAAATGCTTACCATAATAGCTGGCGTTTGATTGGATCACAACTGCAGTAACCCTTATAACTAGCCCCAATGACTATCCCAACTTTTCCAAGTTGACCACCCTTCCCCTCTCCAGTCTGGGCTGAAATCCACATCTTAAAGACATCAAGACATTCCCTGTTTAAAGCTGATATTTATCCATGTCATTCTGGAGCTTTCTTGGCCAAGATGACTGCAGGGTATCCACCCTGCTAGATCATAAGCAAGGTTCTAAGGATTCTATCTATGAAGGGGCACACGTACACTCCCTGGAACAAAAACCTAAAGAAACATGTTAGAGATAGATGAAGATCAATTACTAACAGGATAGTAGTAGAAGAGATAAAAATGGTGATGTATAACCAATCCACAGGTAAGTCCTCAAAAACAGAAAGCATTCCTATGGAAGTCTGGAAACTAGGAGGGGAAAAGTTGATAAAGATCTGGAAGGTTTTGTTTAACAGTATTTTAAGAGGTGGAGAAGCATCAACATCCTGGAAGAAAGCAGTGGTGGCTGTAATACCTAAAGAGGGCAAAGACCCATCAGCTCCAGCTTCATATAGGCCCGTTCCAATCCTAAATGTTTATTTCTATAATGGCTAAAAGAATGGCAAAAGTGATGACAAAATTGACAGATATACATCAATGCCCCTTTTGTGGAGGGGGGAGGTACATTTGACAACATTAATGGAACACTGATGATCCAGAGAAAGGCAGAAATTAAGAAAATACCACTGTTGTTGGTAGATCTTGATCATACCTATCAACTTCTCAATGCAAGAAATCTGGACAAAGCCAGAAACAAATGGGGGACAAAGGCCCAAAAACATCGACAGATTTTAAATATTGCTCCTATAAACTCTGAAAGTTGATAGAATGACAGATTTTACATTCTATATTTTCTGAAGGATATGAAGTAAGAAACTCAAATGTCTGTCATTATTTAGTATTATTTAGGTGACTACTATCCTCAATAATTTTGCCAGAAAAAAAGATTTTGGGGACAGACCAAAAATAAGAGGCGAAAATCTGGACATTCTGCAAAAATATGGACAGTTGAAAGGTATGATCATGATGCAGAGAAAGCAACTGACAGAGTAAGCTGGGAGTTTATGAGCAGGGCAACGGAAGCATTTGCATTCCCTGATAAAATTATAAGAACGATTAGGAGGATGTAAGACTGATTAGGAGGATACATGAGAGATTGGAGGTGAAAATTTAAGTGGGTGGGGTTCATCTCTGATAACTTCTGTTTGAGCAGAGGAACTAATCAGGGGTGTCCTATTTCCCCTTTTTATTTGCATTATATCTAGAACCACTGAAAGAAGATAAGGGACCCAGAAATTCATGAATATAATTAGTACAGTAGTCAAAAAAAGCTGGCTCTGCTGGCAGAGGATGTTATTTTATATCCAATAAAAACAGAAAAGGACATTTCAGTGTTTTGGAACATTTTGAGACAGTTTCAAAATCTTTTCAGGATACAAAATTAATGACACCAAAATAAAGGTAACAGCTGTAAATTATATACCCATATGTGAATTGGTTCGGCAATATCCATATTTATAGGGACATGATAAATGAAGCACTTGGGAGTACAGATTAAAAAGTATTCTGGTGTGGCAGCTAAGGACACATGGGAAGAGCCTAAACAAAAGATGATACAAAAACAAAGAAATTGCAAGCTCTGTTTTATGGATATGGATAGCAAGGTACAAGCAGTTAAAATGTTTTAGTTCCTTTGTTTTATACATAGGTCAGGCACGTTTTTATCAACCAGAGGAGAAGTTGTGGGCGGCAATTAATAAAGTGCCGAAGGATTTTATGTGGAAGGGGAAGATGGCAAGAGTCGTAAGATAAGAAGATTCTTCCACTAGAACAAGGGTAGTCTGTGATTACCAGATTTGAAGGGGAATTTCAGAGCTACACAGTTAAGGCTCCTATGCATAGCATATACAGAAACCTATAATTCAAAGAAGAAAGGGATGATGACGAAACGGGGGAAACTCAAGAAAGAAGGAGAGACTGACGTTGGATGCAGATCCTTAAGGAGAACAATAACCACACACACTATATTCATAAATTAGCAGAAAGTATTCTAAGAACTAAGCCAACACAGGAATCCAAAAAAAGAGAATCTACCAATAGGGATGACTGCAAGAAAGGGCTGGAATTTACTGGAGAAAATTGGCAAAAGAACCAAGGTATTGGGAGCAAATAATTAGACAGGAAAACATAACAGAATGGGAAACAGACCAAGTATTCATTTGGACTGCAGGCTAGAGATTGCCTTCCCTATCGAGGACTGATATCAAAGTATAGGCAAAAAAAAAAGAAATTGGGGAATCCTAAGTGAAAGGCCAGCACTGGTAGAGTTTTTAGTAGAATCTAAAAGAGAAGCTCCTGTTAAAAAAGGAATAAAAAATATTGCATGATAAACTATACGAATCAATCAGAGGAAGTTAGAAAGGATTGGGAAGAGATACTGGATAAACAATTCACAAAGAAACAATGAAGGTATATGTATGTCTTCCAAATATGCAAGAAAGTCTAGAAGATTTAAGATTTTTCCTTGGAAGTGTTTACATTGGTATTTTTATACCCCACGCAGAATCCAAAGAATTATTCCTCAGGTAGATAGCAAATGCTGGAGATGTGATAGGGAAGAAAGAGGTAATCGGGGATATATTTTCTTGAAGTGTAATGAGTTGGCAGACTTTCCTGCAGACTACTCTAGCAGAAATACTGGGTGAGCAAACTGACTAAGGAAATGTTTTTTGAGCTATGACAGAATCAGAATTGCCTAGACATAGTAAGGCCCTGCTAAGTCTAATTATGGTGGCTGCCAAAAAAACAATTCCTAGGAAATGGAAATCAAAGTCTAAACCAACTTTACTACAAGTAATGAATATAGTAACAGAAATAAAAACTGGAAATGGGATCTTTAAAAAAAGGTAGGAGCAAACTACATAGAAAAAAATGGAAATTGTGGGAACAATACATGCAGAAGAGGAATGAGGTTTAAAAGAAGGCAGGGTTTGAATGAGCTATGTAATATCTGACTGACAGTGACATGCTAAATTATAAGTGATGTATAATGTTTGCACTAAAATTGTCGATATGGTTTGTTTTCATTTATATATATGCAGGATTGCCTATGTTATAAATGATAATTTAATAAAAATGTTTTTTGTTTAATAAAAAAAAAAAAAAAAAAAAGAAAACAGGATTTACAAGGCTAAATACACCTCAACAGCCCAGAGGCCCTGAGGAAGGACAAGGAATGAGTAAATGCACAGGAAAAGGGTACTCCATTCAAGCCCAAGATGCTAAAGAAGAGATAAAAATGTAAACTTTTTTTATTCCAACCATCCACCATTACGGCAACTTCTTATACATATGTACCATGACCATCTTGTGGATTGCTACTGCAGTAATCTTTACCAACAGGACAATTTCCAGAGCTTAGGAGGCTGGGGAGGTGGAAAGATTGGTAGGACTGGACTACAATATACTCTGCAGAATGGCAGTTAGGAATTTAGACATAGCCCTCAAGAACAGCATCTGTACTCACCCACCTCCATTCAGAAAGGCCACAGTGGGTGTTGTACGTATAGTGCTAATGCCAGTCATGCTTCTTTCCCACTTATTTCTATGACGGGAGTAACAGGAAAAAAATGCAATGAGCCAACCATCTGGAGACTGTCTGCACTGAAATTGTATTTCCCTCCTTACCTGATACAAAGGACACAAATAATTGATTTGCCTCGACGTAATGTGGTTTATAACAAATCTGGAACTGTGGTGGAGTATCCTCATTTGTTAACAACCACGTTACCTCAAAGCAGATTCCTCAGAGATCCACAAACTGAACTTAAGATTCAATTCATTCTAAATAAAAGCATTAGGTCATAGCATGCTACAGAAACCCTTCGATGACTTACCCATTGAAAAATGTCCATTTCTTAAATTCACTGGATGAAGTTCAAATGCACAACTCTCTCTACCATCCTGGGAAACTTGACTACAGTTAATAAACTGCGGGACCTATACCTCAAATGTAGACTATGTCCAAAACCTCTGTGATTTCATAAACAAGAATTCTCGATCAAATAGTCGGACAGCCCTAGAGAGCAAAATGTTCTTGACCTCAGCCTAACAAACATACTATCTATATGCACTACCCCAATGATATACCCTTTCCTAGTAAAGTCTGACCACAAAATGGTAACCTTTTTCAAAATCCCTAAACCAGTAAATGTAAATATCACAATATTCAAAGATGTCAAACATGCAAACATCCTACAATTCTATGAGGAAGTGTCTAAAATCAAGTATAACTGGAGCCCCCAAAATGTTGCTACAGTTAGTAGCTATGCAAAAAATTCTATGTTCACCAAGAAAACTTTATACACCTGTCAGTTCCTACTAACAAATTTACCTGGAATGGGATTTACACAGCTTTCCAGTATCATGACCCTAAGGTCAATCTACCATACAGTCATAGCTGGCAGGCATGAACAGGTCCCTGTTTTCTGTTGATGTACCACAACACAGCAGTTTGCCAGCTGTCACCTGCAAAATCCCTTTATTCCAAGTGGGCAGGGTTATCCACTCCTTTAAATTTTAAAGTTGTGTACTTACCGTAACGAGGCATCTGTGTTGTTCATTTTCATTCTTCCTCACTGATGGGTCTCTGATCTGAAATCAGATCCGACTCTGCTGCTTTTCCAAGACTTTAGGATCCCGGTCTCGAATTCCTCCCTTTTCCCACAATGCACCATACCTTCCCAATCTCCCCAGATCAAGATTCCTGCCCTATAAAACTCAAAATATTATAGAAACAGGACAGAGAAAGAAGAGATCTGAGGCTCAAACTTAGACCCCATGGTTTCCAAATTTCCTGAAAGTACTTCGGGAGAGCCATGAGGAAGAATGAAAATGGACAACACAGATGCCTAGTTATGGTAAGTACATAACTTTAAAATCTGATGTCCTTTTCATTCTTTCTCTCGGATGGGAAAAAGTCCCCAGCTACATAACACCTCAAGGAAGGATGTGCCAGAGTATGGTGAAGACAAAGGATGCCCTGGTCCTAGAAACAATATCCAATTTATAATGTAAGACAAAGGTACGAGTCTAAGACCAAGTTGCTGCAGCACAAATCTCATTAATTGAGGTTCTGGAAGAAAAGGCACAGGAGGCAGCAATAGATGTGGTAGAATGGGCTGTGGGAGGTCGAGGCAATTCAATACCTTTTTGTGAATAAATAAAGGAAATACAATCCATAATCCATTTAGCTAAGGTAATTTTTGAAAATACCCGACTTGAATGGCTTGTTGAGCGAGATACAAATAGATGATCTGACTTCCTATATCTCTCTGTTCTGTAGAGGTAGAAACATAGTTGGTTCCCTGTGAACATCTAGGAGATGCACAATATATTCTTTGTTTGAAAATCTGGGGAAGTAAACTGGTAATGGAATTGCCTGGTTAATGTTCGATTCCATGGCTACCTTAGGCATAAAGGAAGGATTTGTTCTCAAGGATACCATATCCTTATGGAAAATGATGCAAGGAGGTTTGGCTGACAAAGACGGACGCTCAGACACTCTTTAAGCGGAAGTAATAGCTACTAGAAAGATTGTTTTTCAAGAGAGAAATTTCATGTCACAAGTATCGTTTCAAAAGGCTTCTGGGTAAGGCCTTGCAGTACCAACGTAAGGACCCAATAGGGAGAAACATATTTTATTGCAGGCCTAAGATGACAAATTCCCTTCATGAAAGTTTTACATAATCTGGAAGAAAAAAGAGAAGAGGAATGCTTCCCAGCATGAAAATTGGATATGGCAGCCAGTTGAAGTTTGATGGTACAGAAACTGGCTCCTTGAAAAAGAGTACCAAGAAAAAGAACAGACGAAGTGGGTGATGAGAAAGGGTCAGTATTCTCCGCTGAAGCCTCTTCCACTTGCTGCTGTAGATTTTTTTAGTGGAAGTTCTCCGAGAGGCCAGGATTATGTCACAGATGGAAGGGGTGGAGCCTGGACTTTCTTACAATTATTGGAAGTGGAGAAACCATGCAGTCAATTTTAGGATGTGGAGATTGGGAGGGCTGGATGCCTGATGGACGAGTTTTAAGATGCTGTTTGGGATCCAGTATCCAAGGCAGATACTTGAGGCGAGACCAAAGAAAGGGGATCCATACTTGACAAGGCCAGAAAGGGGCAATAAGGATTACTGAGCTCTTCACTACTGGCTTTCTCCAGAACCGTCGGGATCAGCGGGAGAGGAGGAGAAGCATAAAGGAGACCCGGGGGTCAATCATGGACTACAGCATTCATGGGTGACTCCCCCTTTGGGGGGGGGATCAGAGCAAAATAATTGTTGCACATAGTTCAGGATGAGGCAAAAAGGTTGCAACAAGGTTGGCCCCAACGGCTGAAAATCTTGTTTGCTAAATGACCGGTTGAGGGACCACTCGTGAGGAGTCAGAATGGACCTGCTGAGTATGTCCACTAGAACACTGGTTTTCCCTGGAATGTGTTGTAATTAGAAAGCGGTCTGAAGATATCGCCAAATTCGCATGGTCTCCCTGCACAATGGGTAGGAATGGGTTCCTCCTCATTTGTTGTCTGTGTGAACTGCAACTGTCCCCAGAGGTGCAATGTTAGAAGAACTGCTCTCATCAATAGGACACTGATATGCAGTTTGGTCTCAGAGAACTTCCACATGCCTTGGACCACCTTTCCTTGGTAATGCCCCCATCTTTCCTTGGCAATGCCCCCCACCCACCCAAACTGGGAAGCGTCAGTGGTCACTGTGACTATCAAGAGGGGAAGAATAAAAGGCCTGCCCTGTGACAGCTTGTTTTATTGCATCCACCACTGTAGATACCTGCAGATCAAATACAGTTTTATGGGAGCTGATAGTGGTTGATAAAGAAGGGACCACTGAACAGCTATTGTCCATTAAAGAACCCTCAAAGAACCTTGCTAAGGGGACTAGAATGATTGCAGCTGCCACTGGCCCCTGAGCCCATAGAAACAACCTTGTTGGTGGAGAAGGAAGAATTAATAAGTCCTGAACCTGTTGTCTTACAAACATTATGCGATGCACCGGTAGCGAAGACCTTGTGTCACTGTGTCCAACTGTGCTCCTATGAACTCTAAAGTTCTGAACAGGAGTCAAGTTTGATTTTGCCAGATTTTTGTAATGCCCAAGTGGTTGAAGGTCTTCACTAAATAATCCCTGGACTGTACAAGCTGATGCCTTGGTGCAGTAAGGAGCCAATCATGTAGACAGGGAAACACCTGGAATCCTTTTAGCCTCAGGTGGGCAGCTACAACTGCCAAACATTTGGTAAAACAAACACCCGAGTGGCTGTGGAGAGTCTAAAGAGCAGTACTCTGAACTTATAATGATTGGCTACCAGCTGAAAGTGCAAGTGTCTTCTGGAGCGCCTGTTGATTTTGATATGATAGTATGCATCCTGAAGATCCACAGAGCACATCCAGCCCTGAAGATCCACAGAGCACATCCAGTCCTCCTTGTGTAAAAGTGGCAGAATGGACTGTGCTGTAAACATTCGGAACTTTGACTTCTTGACAAACTGATTTAAGTTGGTGAGATCCAGAATAGGACTCAGGTCCCCCATCTTCTTTGGCACTAAAAAGATACGAGAATAAGTTCTGAATCCTGTTTGTTCGGTCAGGACCTCTTGAATGGCTCTTCTGTACAAGCTTTTGAACTTCCCGAATTGCATACTCACTCTGACTGGATGATACATCAGGGAGTTAACTACTGGGACTTGGAGGTGACAGGGAAAAGGGAATGTAATAACCTGTGGATATTATGTTTAGTACCAGGCATTGTTTGTTATATCTGTCCAGGCATTTAGGTGCAAAGACAGATAACCCCAGACTACCTCCTGAGATGAACAGTTGGGCAACTCTTCAGTAGCACCAATGGGGCTTATTGGGAAAGGGTTCCTTGATACCCTAATTTTGTGGACCCCCACCTCTGGGGTGGCATCTGCCACTGAAACCTCTCCCCTCTGCCTCTGGAAGTGGTATCTCCATGCACATCCTAAGATCCCAGAGACTTCCTAAACCAAGTTTTCTTCCCTCCTTGATGGTTCCTAGAGAAGATCCTCTGAGGGGTGGAAAACTTGATCCCCATGGCAGACAAGGTCTTTCCTTCTTGCTCACTGGGAGTTAGTGCGTCTTTAACAGATGGTCCAAACAAAGAGGAACCATCAAATGCGGCATTAATAAAGAGCACCTTGAAAGGTTCTGCAAAGTCACAAAGATGAATCTAACCATGTCTCCAGATGGCTATACCTGCATCGGATGCTCACGAGGTGCCTTCGACTGTATGAGAAAATAAACATCATTGAGGAATTTGCAAGGGAAGAAAGAGTAGCCAGTTGGGGAGAAACCTCTGTCAAATCCTCCTCCAACATGGTCTCAGCAACAGAGTTGGTTAATTCTTTAACTAGGTCCCTCTGCAATCGGGTGAAATGCACCAAACAGTTTAATGACCTCAGTGCGAAAGTAGACAAAAAGTAAATGTCCTTTCCATGTTTGTTTAATGTCTTAGATTCTTTGTTTGGCGGAGTTTTTTTCGGTTAGCTCCTTTTTTGTGGCTGCTGCAACAACGTCATCTACTGGAATGCCTTTACTCCAATGCAGACTACCAGAAGGTGGGCTAAGGAACTTGTCAGGGCACTTAGGAAGAGGCTTGACCATGTCTGGTTCCTTCCAGGCCTGGCAGGAAACCAAATCTATCAGCTCATTCACCGGGGTAGTCACCAAAGATATAAATGGGCCTCCTCGAAAGCCTGTCAGGAGGAGGAGGTTGGGAGGACCAGCCACTTTTCTGCCTGAAAAGTTCTAGGATTCTCCAAGGGACATATCGTCAGGTGGTGACTGGGGAGATCCTTCTCCCTCATCAAAATCGGTGTCCTCTGTGAGGGACTCCATGGAGGAGTCTACGTGCCTCCTCTTACACTTTTTTTTTTTCCGGGGGACCTCTGTGAGTTGTTCCAAAGAGGTATCGAAAGAAGGGGAAGACTCCCTGGGGTGAAGCAATCTGGAGCCTCCTGGGAGCAGAGTGACCTAGGGCAGCAGTGATGGGCTCAGTGCTCAGATCAGAAGGATGGGGCGGATCCTGGGTGTGAGGAGACTGCTCTCTGATTATAGAGAAAGCCCTTTCTGCAACCCAGAAGGCCAACAGACCTGGGGAGACACTCTCCCTCAGAACCAGAGAAATCTGAGCAGAGAGCAGAGCCAACCACGAATCCGAGGCCACCAGACCAAGTCAGAGCCAAAAGAAACCTCCTAGAGTCGGTGCTGAAGTCTCGGATATGGGACCTGCTCTGATCCGATAAACAGAGCAGGGCTGGTCAGAGACACAGGTCAGAGTTGAGGAAGACAGCTTCCTCACACCTGACCAACTCTTTCAGCTATTCAGGATCCTGGGATTTTGAAACAAAGGGTCAGATCAGAAAAGGAGTTTGCAAAGTAGGTGAAGGAACACCCACGGATCCAAGAGGGGATGGAGATGGCGAGACCCCCATATGAATCTTTTCCCCAAGGAACTTCTGCATCAACCTGTCCATATTGGCCTTGGCGAAGCTTCAGGAAGACCTGGAAGAAGATGACGAGGAAGCAAATCTGGACTTTGTCAGTGTATGAAAAACCTTGGTGGGAAGAGCTGGAGAAATTGGGTACAAACGGAAGACTGGTGTATGACTCCTAAGCCTCAGATCCGAAGATTTAGGATCCAAAGAAGAGGTAGTTACAATAGGGGAGCATGAACTAACTATGGTTTCTTCTGGATCTGCAGGGGGCCTAGGATCCGAAGACGATCTGGATCTACTCAGCGTCAAAGAAATCTGGTCTGATGGGGTCTTTGAATCAGAGGGCGGTTTAGAAATGTTTTGGAGTCAAGGATGACAGATCCAAGGAGGTCTTCAGATCAGATGACTTCTTGGTGGTGCGCGGATCTAGATCTGGAGAAGTCAGATCAGAGAATTTAGATCTCTGCTAACCAGGCTCTGATGACTCCCATGGACAAGCAGAGAGGGGGTTTGAGTGCCAGAAGTGGAAGATGCTGGCAACAGGCCTTTTAAAATCAGCTTGTTCCTATGGTCTGCCAAAGCCCGACAGTTAAAGGCTGCACACCCCACACAATCAACATCCAAATATCCTGATCCTAAACAACAGACATACTTCTTGTGGGCATCAGAATTTGGGAT
The DNA here is from genome assembly GCF_019279795.1 of Protopterus annectens. NCBI lineage: Eukaryota > Metazoa > Chordata > Ceratodontiformes > Protopteridae > Protopterus > Protopterus annectens. The sequence continues at coordinate 830,266,077 of NC_056725.1, forward strand.
CTTGGACCCACAAGAAGTGTATCTCTTAAAGCCCATTGCTTTTTCGGACATAATGAGACTAAGCTAGGAATGAACACACGTACAACACACACTACACCCAAAAGGTTAACCAAGTAATTCAATAATACTATACAAAACTTATGCTCAAGCCTAAACCTTTTTTTTTTTTTTTGGTAAAGACAAGAGAGTGCCAATGGCATGAGAGGAAAGACAGAGAAGGAAACGCTGAGGTCGGTAATGCCTGCGAATATTAAACAGAGGAGGGAGGTGAAAGGAAATAAGAAACAAAAAGAAAAAAATATTTGTGAAGTTTTTAGAATGATGTTATATAAAACAATTTACCTCCCCAATTCAAAAAATCGCTGGAGACTGGAACCACGCCTGGACACAACACGATGCAAACAAGATCTGGGGATTTGGGGAAGGTATGGCACATTATGAGAAGGAGGAGCTCGAGACTCAGATCCTAAAGTCTTGGAAAAGTGGCCGAGTCGGATCCCAGACCCATCAGTGAGGACGAATGAAGACAGCATCAGATTTACTATGTTTGTTTTGCTGAGCTGCATCCAATATTCCGTGCACTCTGAGGTCTTCAGTGTAATACCCAAGCTTGGTTTGAGGCATCCATGGTGAGTGTCTGACTGAAGTTCTTATTTCAAAGGTACCCCTTACTTCAGTCTGTCCTGAGCCTCACTTCATCTGGCCACTATTGTAGCTCATTTGAGAAACAGGGTACCATAGAAATCATCTCCTCCAAGTACACAGAATGCAGATGCCAGATAGTCGTTGGGTACTGCTAGAACTTTTTAACATGCAAGCCTAGCTAAGAGGACCACCAAACTTGTGAAGGCCATGAATCCCAGTGTCCTCTGGAATTCTCTGGCTGAAATTAAAAGTTATATATACTCACCATAACTAGGCATCTGTGTTGTCCATTTTCATTCTTCCTTAACCCATGGGTTGGGGTTTGGATCCAACTCAGCCACATACTCCAGATTTTGCAAAGACAACTGGTAAATGAACGGCCTCATTAATGTTATTTTCAGAAATCACTTCAGGTAAAAAAAAGACGGGATTGTCTGCAAGGTAACCTAGCTTTATGGAGAATGATGCAAGGGGGTTTTGAGGAAACAGCCTGGAGTTTAGATATTCTCTTTGCAGAAGTAATTGCTACTAAGAAGACTGTTTTGCTTGAAAGGAATTTTAAATCAGTTTTAGCTAAAGGTTCAAAAAGTTTTTGAGTTAGACCTTGTAGCACAACTGTTAGATCCCAAGGAGGTGAGGGATCCTTTATCGGTGGTCTTAGAAGAAAAAATACCCTTCAGAAAAGCTTTGCACAATTTGGACAAAGCCAACAAATAACTTCTGTCTCCTGTGTGAAAATTAAAAATTGCTGGCATATGAAGTTTAATCACAGAGAAACTTGTTACTTCTTTAAAAAGGATTGCTAAAAATTGAAGTACCACAGCAAGAGAAAGGGTCAAGCTCATTATTCAAAGCTCAAAGGGAGAATCTTTTACACTTTCTCTTGTATACTTTTTTAGTCGATTCTTTTTGAGAAGCCAAAATAATGGTGCGTCCAGGGGAAGAGAGCCTGGGCTGTCTAACCATTACTGAAGTGGAGAAAGCATGTGGTTAGTTTGAGGGCCTATATGTTGGAATGTTGGACCTCTGATGAGTGAGAGAGGAAATCTGGAGTTTGCTCCAGTATTCATGGAGGATAATGAAGGTGAGACCACAGGAAGGGGAACCATACTTGCTGAGGCCAGAAAGGGGCAATGAGGATTACTGAGCTCTTCAGCCAACTTGCTTTCTGCAGGAATTTGGGAATCAAAGGGAGAGGGGGATAAGATAAAGAAGACCAGAGGGCCAGACATGTACTACAGCATCTCTCGGTGAGGGAAGATGAGAGCAAAGTACCTGCTGTGCTTGTTTTTGTGAGGAGTCACAAAGAGGTCAGAGCAAGTTTGACTCCAATGACGGAAGATCACTTCCAACACAGACTGATTGAGAAACCACTCGTGAGGCAACAGGAAGGACCTGCTTAGTTTGTCCGCTAGTACTTGGGTTTGCCCCAGAATGTGCATTGGAATTAGAAAGCAGCCTGAAGAGATCTCAGATTCCCACATTCTCATGGCCTCGGCCTCTCTACAGAAGGGATAAGATAGAGTTACTCCTTGTCTGTTGGTGTACCAGACTATAGACATGTTGCCGGTCTGAAATGGAATAGTCCCTAGAGGGAGAGCATTTTGAAATGCCTGCAACAAGTAGGACTGCTCTCATCTCTAGTAAATTGATATGCAGATTGGTCTTTTAGGGAACCACATGTCTTGGACCACTCTTCCCAAGAAATGCTCCCCCACCACCCTAGTTAAAAAGCATCCATGGTCAGTGGGGGCATTGAGGGTAGTAGAACAAAGGGTTGACCTAGATGAATATTATCCAGTTGGACCCACCAGTGGATATGTTGTTTGTAAATTGGAGTAAGCTTGACTGGAAAGGATATGGTTGATGAAGAATGGACCATTGAACAGCGAGTCCACTGAAGAGCATCTATAAAGAAATGTGCCAAGGAAATAATACAATGGCTGCTGCCATGGAATCTATGGAAAGGAGACCACTTGAACAGCTAGAGTCCACTGAAGAACACACATAAAGAAAGGGAAGTAATACAATGGCTGCTGCTACGAACCTAGTGTTTGCTGAAGGAGATGGCTGGGAAAGAAGTAGATGAACCTGACTTCTGATAGTGGAAATGTGATGAGGTGGTAGTGATGCTACCGGTGTTGTCATATCCAGAAGCATGCCAATGAACTCCAGACTCTGGACTGGTGTTATGTTTGATCTGACATAGTATATTGTTATACCCAATAACATGCAAATCTGGAGCAAACAGTCCCTGACATATATAAAGAGATGCTTGGAGGGAGCGGTGAGGAGCCAGTCGTCTAGATATGGAAAAACTATGAATCCTTTTAGTCTCAAGTGAGCTGCCACCACTGCCATACATTTGGTAAAGGCCCTGGGGGTTGTGGTGAGTCCAATGGGCAGGGCTCTGAACTGGTAATGACCATCTCTCAGCCAAAAGCGTAAGCATCTTTGGGAGCTTCTATCTATTTTGATACGATAGTACGCATCCTGATGGAGTGCATCCATTCACCCTTGTGAAGAAAAAGCAGGATGGACTGCACCATGACCATTCGGAACTTTGACTTCTTCACATACTAATTAAAATTGTTTAGACCCACAAATCAGTATGAGGTCCTCGGTTTTCTTGGGCACTAAAAAGAATTCTGAATAAGTTCTGAATCCAATTTGGTTTGGTGGGTCTTGAGGACTCTTTCTAGCAGCTTTGGATTTCCTGTTACGCTGCTGCCTTCCTTTGCTGGGTGGAGTCAGGAAGCTTCTTTCTTTTGGCGGAAGGGAGTAGGAAAAATGGTATGCAATAACCTCTGGATATTATTCTTAGCACTCATGAATTTTGTGTTGTATTTGCCCAAGTGTCTGGGTGCAAGGACAATCATCCCCCGAATACCTCCACAGTTGGAGGGTCAGGGAGCACTTTAGGAGCACTGGAAGGGTCAATCAGGAAAAGAATCCCGGAAAAGTACAGTTTTGTACCTACCATAAATGTAGATGTTCGAAGATCCACATTGCTGCAGTCCTGACAATTGGGTAGTCCGCTGTCCCAGTCGGCCCGAATACCAAAGTATAAGGCTGACGTCGGTCAAGGCGCATTAGTCTGACGTCAGGACGTCAGGGTACAAATGCGCATGACCGACGTCATTTCCTCAGTCTTTTCTTGCCCCAGATGTCAGAAGACCCTAAAAAGATAAGGCCAAACCGAAAAACAACAACACACCAAACACCCCTGTACCAAATATATATACAATATATACAAAGTCAGAAAGGTACAATCCTACCCACACAACCACCCCTAAACACAGAGGGGAAGGAGGGAGGGTAAATTGGACTGCAGCAATGTGGATCTTCGAACATCTACATTTATGGTAGGTACAAAACTGTACTATGTTCTTCATCTCACATTGCTGCAGTCCTAACAATTGGATAGAATCCCAAAGCAGAGGTAAGGGAGGATGGCAAATCACAAAGAAGCAGGAGCTGACAACATGCCCTGTAAAATAGCAGTGGCAAAACCAGCCCTAGATTTAGAGTAGAGAGGAAGGTGGTAATGCTTAGAGAAGGTATGCACTGAACTCCAAGTAGCTGCCTCCAAAATATCCTTAGTTGCCACCCCCCTTAGAAATGCTGTAGAAGTGGCAGTAGCCCTAGTGGAATGAGGCCTAATCCCAGCTGGAATCTCCTTGCCATGATGGGAGTAACAGAAAGTAATGCAAAACCCAATCCACTTAGAAATAGTTTGTTTTGACACAGGCTTACCCTGAGAACACAAAGCAAAAGAAACAAACAACTGCTGAGACTGCCTAAAATCCTTAGTCCTGCTTAAATAATAACATAATTGCCTGTGTACATCTAAGGTGTGCAAAATCTTTTCCCCCTTATTTTGGGGATTTGCATAAAAGGTAGGCAAATGAATAGTTTGGTTTAAAGCCACACTAGAAACCACTTTAGGCATAAAGGAAGGATTAGTACGTAAAGATACCCTATCCTTATGAAAAATCAGGAAAGGCTCAACCGCCATAAGGGCCTGCAATTCAGACACCCTTCTTGCAGAGGTAATGGCTAACAAAAAAGCAGTCTTCCATGACAAATATTTCAATTCAGCAGTAGCTGCAGGCTCAAAAGGTTGTAGAGTGAGTTTCTCCAACACAAAATTGAGGTCCCAAGCAGGAGTAGGAGCTCTACGTGGGGGTCTTATATTCTTTGCCCCTCTAAGAAATTGCTTGAACAAAGGATGAGAAAACAATGGTGGGTCACAATCATAGTGAGCTGAAATTGCTGCAGCATGAATCTTAATGGAAGAGAAAGACAAACCTTTGTCCAATAACTCAGTAAGATATTGAAGAGCCACACCCAAATTTGGCTCAGAAACATCCAAATCCTTTGCTGCACACCAAAATAAAAATCTCTTCCATTTTCCTGCATACACTTTCCTTGTACTAGGTCTTCTGGCTTCCATAATCACATTCAAAACTTGTTGAGGAAGCTGAGACCTGCTATGGTTCAAAACAGAATATGCCAGGCTGTTAGATGAAGAGAGTGAAGCTTGACATTGAGTAGATGCCCCTCCTTCTGAGACAATAGGTGTGGAATCAAAGGTAAGGGCCATGGAGGCTTCCTTACCAGACTCCTCAGTAATGGGTACCAATGCTGCCGAGGCCAATCTGGAGCTATTAAAATCATCCTTGGCTTGTCTTGTCTGACCTTTAGGAGTACCTTTGGGAGGAGAGGCACAGGTGGAAAGGCATACACATGAAGGTTTTTCCAACTGAAAGAAAGAGCATCCACTTTCCAGGCTGTGTGATGAAACCTTTTCGTGCAAAACTTTGGCAGCTGGTGGTTTAGTGGGGAAGCGAACAGATCTATGTCTGGAGTTCCCCAGGACACTGTCAATGTCTGAAATACATGAAGATCCAGTTTCCACTCGTGGGGATCCATGATTTGCCTGCTTAACACATCTGCTAAGGAGTTCTGTGCTCCTGGCAGAAACCTTGCTTGAAGATTCAGTTGCAAGCTTAACGCAGTCTCCCACAAAATCATTGCTTGCCTGCATAGAGGATAAGAATGTGTTCCCCTTGTTTGTTGATGTACCACATGACAGTTGTGTTGTCTGTTAGAATCAACACCTGCCCTGGAAGAAGTAAATCCTTGAAAGCCAGTAATGCAAACTGGACTGCTAACATCTCCTTCATGTTGATATGTAAATGCTGCAGTCTGGCAGGCCACTTGTCTTGTATCCACTTTCCATTCAGATGAGCTCCCCAAGCTGTGTCTGAGGCATCTGTCGTTAGAATCTGACTCGCCTCTGGCCGGGTCACAGAGAGTCCCTTGTTTAGGTGACATTCCTGAGCCCACTACAAAAATTCCTTTTGAATGCAAGGTATTATTTGAATGACAGTGTCCAAATCCTGGCAGTGCTGTGTCCATACATTTTTGAGATACCATTGTAGCTTCCTCATATGCAGTTTGGCATTGGGAAGTACCAGAATACAAGATGCCATGAACCCTAAGGCTTGAAGGACTGTCCTTGCAGTCAGCCCGGACTGATGAGATAGTTGATGGAAGTAAAGAGAAAGATTCTTTTGTTTGTCCGGGGTTAAAAAGGCCATCTGGGTTGCTGTATTCAGTCTCACACCCAGAAAGCACATGTCTTAAGAGGGTACTAGACTGGACTTTATTTCGTTCACAGAATACCCTAGGCATCTTAGCACTGCTATCACATATTCCAAATGCTGAAGAAGCACGTCCCTTTCTTGAGCCAGAAGCAGGCAATCGTCCAAATAAGGATAGATTTGTATTCCTTTTAGCCTGAAGAAAGCTATCACTGGAGCCAGAACCTTTGTGAATACTCTGGGCAGTAGATAAGCCAAAGGGCAATGCAGAGAACTGATAATGAGAATTTCCAGCTCGAAACGCAGATACTTCCTGCAAATTAGTCTGATAGGAACATGAAGGTAAGCTTCCTTGAGATCCAAAGTTACCATCCAGTGATCTTTGCCCAGCAGAGGTAAAAGCTGTTGTAACGTCAACATTTTGAACTTGGGAATGTCCAGATAAGTGTTGAGGATAGACAGATCCAAAATTGGTCTCCACGTGTTCCCCTTTTTTGGTACTAGGAACAGGCGAGAATAAAATCCTAGGCCCCTTTCTGGCACAGGAACCAGCTGAATGGCCCCTATTTGGAGCAACAGAGAAATTTGCCTGTGAGCCTCTTTCCTTTGTTGAGGAGGAATGTCTGGCATGCCTTTGAAAGGAGGCAAGGTATGGAAATAAAACCTGTAACCGTGGTGAATGATATCCAATACCCATTTGTCTTGGGTAATTAAACTCCAGTTTTCTTTGAAAAGTGCCAACCTTCCTCCCAAAGGTGCTGCCAGACGAGAAGATTCTGGCAGCTGAAAAGGCAGGTCATTGGGTCTGTTTACGAAAGGACTGACCCCTCCCCTCACCAGAAGACTGAGCAGGAGAACTCCCTGTTCTAGGCCTAAAAGAACTTTGAGCTCTGCCCCTACCACGTCTAGACCTACCCCTAGACTGGGAATCATAAGCAGGATATGTCCACCCCTTGGTAGGCCAATTTCTACTAAACTTCGGAGGCTGAACCTGCAAAACATCTTTAACAGTCTGCATAGACTTAGCCTTGTCTTCCATTTTCTTTAGAACTGCTTCCACAGGCGAACCAAACAACACATCAGATTGTAAAGGAGCATCTAAAATCCTTGTCTTTACATGCTCAGCTAAATTCTGATCCCTTAGCCAGGCGTGCCTGCGAAGAACCGAACCAGTGGCAGCCACCCTCGAAGAGGCCTGCACAGCATCAAAACCACATTGCAAAGAATGCTTACCCACCTGTTCAGAAACATGAACTAAATCCTGCAACTCTTTACACTCAATACCTTCCGCCAAAGCATCTACCTTAGACTTTAATTGTGAAAGGAGATAATTTTGGTATTTCAACATGTGAAATTGGCAATTCAAAGCTCTCATGGCCAAAGTGGAAGAAGTATACACCTTCTTTCCCCATCTTTCCAAAGCCCTTGCCTCTTTATCAGGAGGAACTGGATTTTTAACAACAGAAGCCTTAACACCTTTAGGCCCCTGAGAAATAGTTTCTGGGTCTGCCCTAGGACTCTTAAAAAGATACTTATGAGCTTCAGGCACCCTATAATACCTATCCGGTTTAACTGGAGCAGAAGGCAAAGAATCAGGGTTCAGAGAAGCCTCTGCAAAAACATCCTCCACCACATCTAGAAATAGAAGTTATGTTCTTACCATAACGTTCCATGTTAGTTGTCTTCTTCTCGCCTTCTTCTTGCTGGATGGGTTCGGAGCCGACCTCGGCTCCGACTCGGCCACTCTAAAAGCTCGAGAGTTGGTTCCACCGGCTCGAGGCTCCCTTTATATCCCACAATGCTAGGCGAGAGTTACCTCAGATCTCGTTTGTAAGCTAACCCCAGCTTATAACAGAAAACAGTATAACTGCAAAAAACAGAATCCACCTCTAACAACAGGAAGAAGGGTGACCTACATCCTGAAACAAGAAATATGCATAATAGCATATAGCTAAGAAAGAGGTGGTAGAAAGAGAGGTCACGATCACAACTCCTCTAGGTCTGTCCAGGCCAGGGGGAAGGAGGGTGGGGCGAAGAAGAAGCGAGAAGAAGACAACTAACATGGAACGTTATGGTAAGAACATAACTTCTATATGTTAAGTTGTCTATCTCGCCTTCATTCTTGCTGGATGGGACCGCGTCCCTAGCACCTTGTCCCGGGTGGCCTAACGGAACAGACTCCTGAGAACAGTGGAACCAAAATTAGCTCTATGCCTAGAAGCTAAATCCAACTTATAATGGGAAATAAAAGTGTGAGGAGTAGCCCAAGTAGCCGCTGCACAAATGGTGTCAATAGGCAGTCTGTCTTGGAAGGCTAGAGAAGTAGCCAAAGCTCTGGTGGAATGGGCTTTAGGCTTATTAGGCAGTTTTGGTGTCTAATCTCATAAACAAGGGTAATCAGAGATGTTAGCCATCTGGATAAAGATACCTTTGAAACTGGAAGTCCCTTTCTGCTTTCCGCATAGGAGACAAACAGCTGATCAGATTTTCTGAATTGTTTGTCCTGTCCAAGTAGTACCTTAATTGACGATGAACATCCAGACAGTGTAATTTTGTTCAGACCTATTTGAATACTCCGGAAAAAGACAGGGAGGTCAATGCATTGGTTTAGATTTGATGTTGAAACCACCTTAGGCAAAAGGACGGGTTAGTTCGTGAAACTCTGTCCTTATGGAACACAAGGTAAGGAGAGCGACAACTGAGTGCTTGAAGTTCTGAAATTCTTCTAGCTGATGTGATAGCCACCAGAAAGAGAGTTTTCCATGATAATAACTTTAAGGAACATGAAGCTGCAGGTTCGAAAGAGGAAAGTATCAAAGACGCAAGAACTAAATTTAGGTCCCAAGGAGAAGGAGGATTTCTTACAGGAGGTCTGAGAAGAAAACTCCTTTCAAAAAGGCTTTGCAGAGTTTGTGGGACATTAGGGCAGATTCAGAAATACCCACATGGAAATTAGAAATAGCTGCCAATTGAACCTTAAGAGTAGATGGAGATGAACCTGCATGGAAGAGTTCAGCAAGAAAATCAAGGACTAGTTGGATGGAAGCGGTGAAAGGATCTATGTCCTTTCCTTGTGCCCAATATGAGAAGCGTTTCCACTTACTCAAATAAATCTTCAGTGGAAGATTTATGGGAAGCTATCAAAATATCTCTAACAGAGTGAGATAATTGAGGAAGCCTGGCTACGGTTGGAAGTGGAGGAACCAAGCAGTGAGGTTCAGAGAGGGAGGGCGATGAAACTGACCCGACTGATGGATCAAAAGATCTGGAACTAGGTCCAGATTCCACGGTCGCTCAAAAGAAATCGATGCAGAAAGGGGAACCACACTTGTCGAGGCCAGTAAGGAGCAATGAGGATCAATGAGGCCTTCTGAGCGATAGCTTTCTGTATTACTTGAGAGATCAGTGGGAAAGGAGGAAATGCATACAGAAGTCCCGGGCCAAACTTGGACTAGCGCGTCCCTGCTGGGTTGGCCTGGTAAAGGGAATAGAGTGAAGTATTCTCTGCACTTGCTGTTTTGGGGAGTAGCAAAAAGATCGCAGCAAGGCTGACCCCACTTGAGAAAAATCTCTCTCACTACAGAGTCTTTCAGAGACCACTCGTGAGGCATGAGAATAGCTCTGCTCAACTTGTCCGCAATGTGATTGGACTTCCGGGATGTGCGTTGCTATCAGAAACGCTGAGAAGAAATCGCCCATTGCCACAGTCTGAGTGCTTCTCGACACAGGGGTATGATCTGGTTCCGCCTTGTTTGTTGATGTACCACACTACAGACATATTGTCTGTCTGGATTGCAATCGTTCCCAAGGGAAGAGAGTCTTGAAGGGCTTGCAACGCTAAAAGCACTGCTCTCATCTCCAGAACATTTATGTGCAAGTGGCATTCGTTTGGTTGCCATGTGCCCTGGACTGTCCTGCCCTGATAATGCCCCCACCCGATCAGGGAGGCATCTGTTGCCAGAGTAGCAACCGCAGGAGGTGGAACAACTGGTCTCCCCGACCGGAGCTGCCGGGAAGACATCCACCACATGAGATGCTTTTTGCACGCTTGCGTGATCATAATGGTGTGAGACATTGGAAGTTCCTGGTATGACCATTGAGAAAAGAGCATCCACTGAAGGATCCGCATGTGGTATCTGGCCAATGGAAGGAGGGTATGGCGCTGCCATGATTCCCAACACCTTTAGAACTAACCTGGCTTTGGCTCTGTTGTTGTTGAGAAGTAGTGATACCAATTTTTGAATGTCTGATATCCTTTGGTTCGTTAGTGTTGCAGACATGTTTACAGTATCTAAATTTGCCTATGTAGGTAATAGTACGACAAGGCGACAAAACAGACTTTCGCAATTTATTGAGATACCCAGTTTTGACAGGCGAAAAGTGTAATCTCTGGCCATCAGAAGGAGATGCTTGGTGGGAGCTGTGAGGAGCCAGTCGTCCAAATATGGAAACACCTGGAATCCTTGTCGTCTCAGGTGAGAAGCTACCACTGCCATGCATTTGGTAAACACCGGGGCAGTGGTGAGACCAAAGGGCAGGGCCCTGAATTGAAAATGACTGGTTCCCAGCCTGAAGCGGAGGAATCTTCTGGAGCGCCTGTTCATTTTTATGTGATAGTACGCGTCCTGAAGGTCTATAGAGCACATCCAGTTTCCTTTTCCCAATAGGGGAAGAATGGATTGCAGCGTGACCATCCGAAATCTTGTTTTCTTGACCGATCTGTTCAAGATACTGAGATCCAAAATTGGTCTCCAGTCCCCTGTTTTCTTTGGAACTAAAAAGAACCTTGAGTAGATTCCGGATCCTAGTTGGTCTGCTGGCACTGGCTGAATAGCTCTTTTGCAAGCAGTTTTGAAATTTCCAAAGCTGCTATATCCCTTTGAGCGGTGGAACATCTGGAAGGGATTTTTGACTGATTTGGAAACGAAGAAAGGGAATAGAATAACCTTCGAAATGATGGACTGTACCCATTTGTCTTGTGTCAAGGATAGCCAGGCTTCTGGGTACAGTGACAATCTTCCCCCGACTGCCCCCGAAGATGGGCAGTCGGGCAACACCTCAGGGATGCTGAAAGGGCTTATCGGAGGACGTTTCTCGATTGCCCTGGTTCTGCGGACCCTCTGCCTCTAGGGCGGCGTCTACCATTGTTGTTCCCCTCTGCCTCTGGCGGGAACCGACTCTGTCGTCAGGCGAAGTCCCTTGAGATTGTTTACGGAACCACATCTTTCCCCTTCTGGCCTTTGGGGTAAGGCCTAGAAGGAGTAGAAAACGGACTCCGGCGGCAGAAAGGGTCTTGCCATCAGTCTCGCACCTAGTCAGGGTTTCTTTCACTTGTGGACCAAAGAGATGATCCATCAAAGGGAGTTCGTGAAAGACGTCTTGAAAGGTTCCGCAAAATTGCATAGCCGCATCCAGGCGTGCCTACGTAAGGCTACCCTGTTCCTGTGGCTCTGCTCGCTCCATCGGCCGCATAAGAGAGGAGGCATGGAGGAGTTGGAAATAGAATTAAGGATAGCCAGCTGCGTGTTCATTTTCTCTTGAAACCCGCAGCTGTAGGGTCCTTCAGCATTTCACTCGCTTCCTTGATCAAGTCCCTTTGAAGGCAGGTGAAATGGCACAGGTAATTCAGCGACGCATAGTAAATGTCGCTGAGGAGAACATCCGCTTCATACCTATCCATGGACCTAGATTCCTTGTTAGGTGGATGGACAGGCACTGAAGGATCGGCCAGTTCCTTCTTTGTGGCGGCAGCTACCACCATAGCATCCACAGAGACTCCTTTTGATAAAAATTCCTTGTCTGATGGAGCTGTGATGAATTTGGAGGGTCTCCTGGGAGTGGGGTCCACTGAATCAGGAGCCGTCCATGCCTTTTAGCAACCACCTGCATGAGGGGTGAAGGGGACACCCAGGAGGTGGAAGGACGAGAGCCAAACGCCTCAAGATACACAGATTCATCCTCTGAAGGGTTGAGGGCTGGCCAATTTCCCCTCTGTTTAAGGATCTCCAGAATGTCTGCAAATGAGACATCTTCAGAAGGGGAACGGGGAACCCTCAGAATCATCCAGATCTGTGTCCGACGTGATAGACTCAGGTGAGTCAATGTGCTTCCTCTTGCACTTCCTCTTCCGAGGGGCTCTTCTGCCAAATCAGGAGAGGCCTCGGAAGAGGATGAAATCCCCAAAGGGAGCTCCTGAGGAGTTGGCTCTCTGCGGTCCGGGATGAGGGAGTGAGTCGACTTACCCTGAGGCAGCATAGAGGGAGGGGCTGACGGAGCCGACTGTGGAGTAGAGCCAGGCTCTAACACACTCCGCATGACCTCGAAAGCACCCCTGTCAGGCAGAGCCAGAGGTCCCCGCTCCGAGGAGCTAAGGACCCCCGTCGGCACCGACAGTGATGGCTCGAGGCGATGTCGGAGCCGAACTCACCAGCGCCGAAGCACCGAGAGGAGAGGGGGTCGGACAAGGGTCCGATGCCACTCACCCTCGAGCCGACGAGGGAAGTCGGCGCCGAGATTCCTCCATGGAAGAAAGCGGAGCCGCCGCCGGCGCCGAAGACAATTGTCTCGCCTCCGTGGGGTGCACAGTCTCGGTTCCCTGCCGCCCCGGCTCCGAACTCAAGAGAGTCGAAGGAGGAAAGAGTTGATGGACACGGGGCAGGCACCGACTGATGAGTCGGGCTCTGAAGCATCTGGGCTAGTGCCTCGGACTTGAGTAGTCGACTCACCACCCTCTGAAGGTCATGATCGGACAGCCTCGATGACCTAGAGGAATGAGACCTTTGGCTCCGTTCAGACAGCAGGGGAGATCCTGGAGCCGAATGAACGGAGCCAAGAGAAGGTGACCTAGACCTCTTTCTGGTTGTCGGCTCCGAAGATCTTGTCGGAGCCGACACGGTACTCGATAACCTCGGCTCGGCCGAGGAAGCCACAGAAACTGTGGACTGAGTCTTATCGGCTCCAGCCGAGCCGATAAAGGCAAGGTTGAACAACCTGAGGTCTCGGCTCAGAAGCCGGAGCCGAAGACCTCGATGCCTTGGAGGGCTTCCTGTTGAGACAGACAGGGAATCCTCAGGCTTCAACAAGCCTCTCAGAATAAGCTTGTTTTTTCTTTCCTGCAGGACCCTGGGGCTGAAGCCATGGCAAACAGCACAGGAGTCCTGCAGGTGCAAAGGCCCCAGACAATAGACACAAGAAGTGTGAGCGTCTGTCAGAGACATTTTCTGACAGCCCGCATCACACTTCTTGAATCGAGACCTTTGTTCTTTGACATAGCCTAACTGGTGAACACAAACACACACTCAAACACACCAGTTATACCCTGTCAGAATAACAACTTTAATAAAAATACTAAAAAATAAAGTACAATAAACAGTAGTAAACTACACAAACACTCCCTAGGGAAGGGAAGGCCTAAGGCCCAAGGGAAGAACTAAAAGTTCTTTTAAACAAGAAACCGGAAAAATTAGGGTCGGGGATAAAGTTCAATGAACTACACTAATTTGAGAATAATTAAACTAAAAAAGGGGTAAAAAGAGTAACTTTTAATAGAAAAAGCTAAAACTCACCAGGAACCGGTAGAACAACCAACCTCGAAGCTGTAGCGGCAAACGAGATCTGAGGTAACTCTCGCCTAGCATTGTGGGATATAAAGGGAGCCTCGAGCCGGTGGAACCAACTCTCGAGCTTTTAGAGTGGCCGAGTCGGAGCCGAGGTCGGCTCCGAACCCATCCAGCAAGAATGAAGGCGAGATAGACAACTTAACATCAGGAGGTATAGCTAAAGGCCTATGCTGGGGTAGAAACAAAAATTCCCTAAGCCTTTTCCTGGAATCAGAGAAATCCTGACCTTCCCATTTAAAATGCTCCCTCATGGAATGAAGAGTCTCTGAGAATGAAAAATCCTCAGGAGGAGAAGCAGAAGGAGTAGAATCATCTACATCAGAATCAGAGTAAGGGGAATAACTCCTGCAAGTCTTCAGCCGAAGACTCAGAAGCATCCGAACACTGCTCAAAACTCCCAAGCTCAGGTTCCACCCTAGGCCTCTTATCAGGAGGGGGCATAGAACCTCTAATCATTGTAATCAAATCTTCTGCCATCTTAAGCATATGCTTCTTAGGTACAGACCCTGAAGAACTAGGGGTAACACCTGAAACCAAACCTGGCCTGCCCCTGGGAGAAGCCTTGGAAACAGCAGGGGAGGGCCTAACCACCTTAGGAAGGGAGGGAAGAACAGCTACCTGAGAAGCCCCTTCCGCCTGGCCTACCTCCTGAGAGGTCACATCTTGCAGCAATAAAGTCTCTCCCTGGGATACCAAAGAAATTTCTGGCTGAACCTCTGGCTCCACCGAGCCCTCTAAAGAACCGACGTCCGCACGGACGGTTCTTCCAGCCTAGGCTTTGCTGTTTTGTCCTTGTGCTTTTTGAGCGGGCGCCGGAGCATCGGACGGAATTTTATAATTACACCGCTTCCCAAACACTAACCTGGCACAATCTAATCTTCTCTTTATAGTGCGTTTGTTAAATCTAGCACAAGAGCGACAGCCAACAACGTCGTGCTCAGGCCCTAAGCAAGGTATACACAAGGTATGGTAATCCCTATGAGGTATCTGTTTCCCACAAGAAATACAGTTATTCACTTTTTCTGACATCCGGTAAAATACTGAGGCAAGAAAAACCAAAATATTCCCCAACGGGGTACTTAGCCAACTTGGATTCGGTCTGAAACTCCGACTTCGGAAAATCTCAGAACGCCAACCTGCACTTGCAAAACTGCTTCTGCATCGGACCATGCGGCAAAAAAGACTGAGGAAATGACGTCGGTCATGCGCATTTGTACCCTGACGTCCTGACGTCAGACTAATGCGCCTTGACCGACGTCAGCCTTATACTTTGGTATTCGGGCTGACTGGGACAGCGGACTACCCAATTGTCAGGACTGCAGCAATGTGAGATGAAGAACATCCCCTGATTCTGAGGGCCTGTCTCTGCCTCTAGGGTGACTTCTTCCAACAGAATTTCCGTCTCCGCCTTTCAAGGAATTATCACCGCATGGGTATTGGAAAGGTCCCTGAGATTTTTGGAATATCATCCTCTTACTGCCTCATTTCTTGAAAAGGTTTGTTGAGGGGTAGAAAATCTGATTCCCATTGCAGACAGAGACTTTCCATCCTGTCTGATGCGGGTAAGAGTCTCTCTTACTGAAGTCCCAAACAAGGAAGTGCCATCCAATGGGGAGTTGGTTGATAAGGATGTCTTCAAAGGCTCCACAAAGTTGCATAGCCACTTCAAGGCATGTCTCCTTATGGCAATGCCTGAACTAGCTGCTTGTGAAGTGCCTTCAGCAGTGTAAC
The DNA here is from genome assembly GCF_019279795.1 of Protopterus annectens. Classification (NCBI taxonomy): domain Eukaryota; kingdom Metazoa; phylum Chordata; order Ceratodontiformes; family Protopteridae; genus Protopterus; species Protopterus annectens. The sequence goes on from NC_056725.1 coordinate 830,281,681, forward strand.
AGATCAACCTCATTGAAGCTTTTGATACAGATGTGAGAATGGCTAGTTGCGAGGATGTCCATTTGAAATCCTCTGCAGACGTGGACTCCAGAGAGATTTGATCAAAGAGTTACCACATACTCTCAAGTCTAGTAATGTATGCCAGGTAGTTTAGTAAGCTCAGGGCAAAAATTGTGGAGGCAAAAACTCACTTTCTGAATCCAGCCAACACTCTAGACTCCCCGTTTTGCGGATGGACAGCAGAGTTCTGTTCAACTAGTTCTTTCTGCCATCACAGCAGCATCAACTGGGACTCCTTTGCTCCAGTAGGGTCAATCTTTCGGAAGGGCTAAGAATTTATCAGGTCTCTTTGGAATGGGTTTGACAGTATCCAGTTCCTTCCAAGCCTGATGGGAACCTAAGTCGATGAGTTCATCCACCAGAGGGAGGAGGGTAACCGAAAACATGTATGGGGCAGAACTAAAAGCTTTCAAAAATATAGATTTTTCAGGAGAGGGACTTTCAGAAGAACAACCACCTTTCTGTCTAAGGATCTGTAAAATATCTCCAAAGGAGATGTTATCTGGTGGTGACCTGGGGGACCCTTCTTCATCAAAATCAGTATTCTCCATGACAAATTCCATGAAGGAGTCTATGTGCCTCCTCTTCCACATTCGCTTCCAATGTACTTCCACTGGGGGATGTTCAGGGGAGATATTAGAAGAACTTGAATCCAGAAGCCGGCAGGGAAAACCACAGTAATGCAGTTAAATGCACAGTCACTAAAAAGTTGCCAAGACCGGCTCAATCACCATAAACACTTTTATTAAAACAGAGAGATATCAGAAGAGACAGGTAGTTGCTCTACCAGAACAGATATGATGCTTCATGGAACTGGCTGTCCCTGTGGAATAGGTCTGATTGACTCAGAGCTCAGAATAGATCTGGGAACGAGGAGAGGATCCAAAAAGAGAAGACAGTTCTCTGGATACAGAAAAATGCTTTCCACAATCTCAAAAGGTGCATGGACCTGGGAGATCCTAACCAGCCATGCCGGAGCAGAGGCTCCCAGTGAAGCTAGGTCCTGACCAACCTCGGATTTGTGCCTCCAGGATGGAAGCAGACCCAAACTGTCTACAGCAGAGGCACCAAGGAGCAGAGATGGATCCAACAATATCGGAGTCAATCCTGGCCCCATGGAGCAGACATGGATCCAACAATATCAGAGTTGATCCCAACCCCATGGATCCAATGCCGACACTTTGGCTCCAAGAACCATTCCAATCATGTCTAAGTGGAACTAGTCAGGGAAAAGTACAGTTTTGTACCTACCATAAATGTAGATGTCCGATAGGTATGCAACTGCAGTCCTGACATAGGGTTGTCCTGCCTCAGGCAGCCCTTTGGTCGACCGGATTCCAAAGTCTGGGTCCGGCGTCGGCTGATGTCGCCCTTTCCCCGACGTCAGAGCGCCTGGGGTATAAAAGCGTCAGCCGACGCCATCTTCTTCAGTGTTTCTTGCCCCAGATGCCAGGTGCCCTCTAAGGAAGGCTAAATTTTGAAAATAGATAAAAAATTCCAGACAAGTACAACAACATAAAAACAAATACACCATAAAAGATTACCCCAGGTAGCTAAAATGAGGGGTAGAAACCCAAAAGAGTACCACAGAAAGGTAGGTGGGAGGGAAAACCTGACTGCAGTTGCATACCTATCGGACATCTACATTTATGGTAGGTACAAAACTGTACTATGTCCTTCATGGATGCAACTGCAGTCCTGACATATGGGTTGAATACCATAGCCAACCTGGGGGTGGTAGGCACCAAGACAAAGATGGTGTAGCTAAAATGCCCTGCAGGACTGCAGAAGCAAACCCTGCTCTGGATCTGGAATATAAAGGCAGGTTGTAATGTTTGGAAAATGTATGCACGGAGCTCCATGTAGCAGCTTCTAAAATGTCCTTTGTTGCCACTCCTCTTAAAAAGGCTGTGGAGGTGACTGTAGCTCTGGTGGAATGTGGCCTGATGTCAGCTGGCACAGTTTTTCCATGAAAAGAGTAGCAGAATCGAATACAATTTCCAATCCATTTAGAAATTGTCTGTTTGGAAATTGCTTTTCCCTGCAATCCAGCAGCACAAGCTACAAAAAGCTGGTCAGATTTTCTGAAAGACTTTGTTCTGTCCAAGTAGTAACGCAACTGTCTGTGTATGTCCAAGGTGTGCAGAAGTCTCTCTCCTTTATTTTGAGGATTGGGAAAGAAGGTAGGCAGGTGAATAGCTTGATTCAGGGACACCCTAGATACCACCTTTGGCATGAATGACGGATTGGTTCTCAAAGAAACTCTGTCCTGATGAAAAATGAGAAATGGTTGTATTGCCATAAGGGCCTGTAGCTCAGAGACTCTTCTTGCTGAGGTTACTGCCAGAAGGAAAGCTGTCTTCCAAGACAGAAATTTCAACTCTGAAGATGCTGCTGGTTCAAAGGGAGGAAGAGTTAATTTTTCCAGCATGAAGTTGAGGTCCCATGCAGGCACTGGTGGTTTCCTTGGAGGGTTGATGTTCTTTATACCTCTTAGAAACTGTCTTAGCAATGGGTGAGAAAATACAGGTGGATCAGTGTTATATTTGGCAGATATTGCTGAAGCATGTATTTTTATGGAAGAATATGAAAGGTCATTGTGGAGCATTTCAGCCAAATATTCTAGGATCTGTGGAATGCTCATCACTGATGGGTCTTGATCCTTTTTGCTGTTCCAGATAAGAAATCTCTTCCATTTTGCTGAGTATGTTTTTCTAGTGGAAGGTCTGCGCGCCTCCAGGATGATATCTTTTACCCTTTTGGAAAGTGTATATTGAGGAATAGCCATGGAATCTTCCAAGCTGTCAGCTTCAATGTTTTCAAGCTGGGGTGTAGTGTCCTGTAATTGTGCTGTGTCAGAAGAAGTGGCCTTTGAGGAAGGAGCCACGGATTGTTGTGTGTCAAGCTCTGTAGCAGTGGGTACCAGTGTTGTCTTGGCCAGTCTGGAGCTATCAGTATGACTTTCGGTTGCTCTGTCTTGATCTTTAGTAACACCTTGGTCATCAAAGGAAGAGGTGGGAAGGCATATAGTGTTAGGGAGTTCCAACTGAAGGAGAGAGCATCCACTGTCCATGCTTGAGGGTGGTATGTCCTTGTGCAAAACTTTTTCAGATGGTGATTGAGGTGGAAGGCAAAAAGATCTATGTCCGGCCTTCCCCATGCTTGAGTTATTTGCAAGAAAATGTCTGGATGCAACATCCATTCGTGTGGCTCCATGATGTTTCTGCTTAGGCTGTCCGCCAGAACATTGTCCTTCCCTGGTACAAACTGGGATGGTAGCTCTATTTTCAATTGTAGGGAAATATCCCAGAGATTCATTGCCGGTCTGCAAAGAGGGTAGGAATGGGTACCTCCTTGCTTGCTTATGTACCACATAACTGTGGTATTGTCTGTTTTTATTAGTAGATGGCCCTGATGCATGAACTTTTCGAAGGCCTTGATTGCATGCATCACTGCCAGCATTTCTTTTTGGTTGATGTGCAGGTGCTTTTCTTTTTGTGTCCATTGTCCTTGAATGCATCTGCCCTCCATGTGCGCCCCCCATCCATGGTCTGAGGTGTCTGTTGTTATGGTTTGACTTGTATGCGGCTTGCTGAAAGGCAGACCTTTGTTTATCTGGCTTGCTTGAGCCCACCACAGGAATTCCATTTGAAGGCATGGAATGAGTGGGATCAATGCTTCCAGGCTGTGGCTGTGTTGAGACCATAGACTTTTTAGATACCATTGTAGTTTCCTCATATGCAGCCTTGCATGTGGAATCAGAAGAATGCAAGATGCCATGAAACCCAGGGCCTGCAGGATTTTCCTTGCAGTCATCTGGGTGTGTGTTGCTAATTTTCTGAAGTATTGTGGTAATTGTTTTTATTTTTCTTTTGTCAGAAACGCCATCTGGGTGTTTGTGTCCAGTGTGGCACCCAGGAAAGGTATTTGTTGGGATGGTACGAGACTTGATTTTTGAATATTGACTGTGTATCCCAAGGCCTGCAGTAGGTGAATGACATAGTCCAAGTTTTTTAACAAGGCTTGTTGGCTGTCCACTTGTATAAGGCAGTCGTCCAGGTAAGGGTATATTTGTATCCCCTGGAGTCTGCAATGTGCAATTACTGATGCCAGGCATTTCGTGAACACTCTGGGCGCAGTAGATAAGCCAAAGGGCAATGCTGAGAATTGATAATGCTCTGAGCCTGCAAGAAATCTGAGGTATCTTCTGCAACTTTGTCTGATTGGGACATGCAGGTATGCCTCCTTGAGGTCCAGAGTTACCAGCCAAGACCCCCTGCCCAGCATGGGAAGGAGTTGCTGTAAAAGCATTTTGAATTTTGGCACAATAAGGTAAGTATTCAGTGCGGACAAGTCCAGAATGGGTCTCCATTGGTTGTCTTTTCTTGGAACAAGGAACAGTCTTGAATACAATCCTTGGCCGTGTTCTGCAGAAGGAACCTTCTCTATTGCTCTTATTTGAAGTAGGTTTGTTATTTGTTTGAGTGCCTCTGCCCTTTGGTTTGGTGGCAGGTTTGGCCTGCCATGTCTTGTTGGCAGTGTATGAAAATGGAATCTGTATCCTTTGGCTATTATGTCCAATATCCATTTGTCCTTTGTAATATTGTGCCAATTTTGTGAGAATAAAGATAATTTTCCGCCCAAAGGTGCTTCTAATTGAGCCCTGGATGGCGGAGTCAAAGTCAAGTCATTGAGATTGTCCCTGCGGAGCAGTGGAAGGTCCTGCCCCACCTCTCTGGTTCGGAGGCTGCCATTGGCATCCTCTGTAGGAGCCTCGAGTTTGCCCTCTACCTCTGCCACGTATGTTTTTGCCTCTTTGAAATTTGTCTGTGTCTGGAAAGGCCCAATGCTTAGAAGGCCAATTCCTGCTGAATCTTGGAGGCTGTACCTGGAGGAAATCTTTGACTGTTTGCACTGATTTTGCCTTTTCCTCTATTCTCTTTAAAACCTCTTGTGCAGTAGCACCAAATAGCTTATGTTTCTCTAGTGGTGCGTCCAAAAGCTTAATTTTCACATGGTCTGGAAATGTTTGTTCCTTTAACCAAGCATGTCTGCGTATGACTGCACCTGTCATTGCTGCTCTACATGAAGCTTCCAATGCATCATATCCACACTGAAGGAAATGGTTGCTAACCTGCTGAGTATTATGAACCAATTTCTGTAACCCCTTTTTATCTAATGGTTCAGGGGAAGCCAATTTCTTTTGCAAGTCATCCAACATGTATTCCTGATACTGAATCATATGAAATTGACAATTTAATGCTCGCATAGAAAGGGTGGAAGATGTATATACTTTCTTGCCCCACCTTTCTAAAGCCCTAGAATCTCTTTCCGAAGGAAGTGGATTCTTAGCCGTAGTGGAGGAAACCCCTTTAGGCCCCTGAGAAATAGTTTCAGGGTCAGCAGTATGGCCCTTGTACAGAAATTGATGCGTGTCTGGGACCCTGTAGTATCTGTCTGGCTTGACAGGAGCAGGGGGAGGGAGTCAGAGGAAACACTAGATTCTAAGTACACATCATCTAAAACATTTAAAACTGGAGGAATAGCTAAGGGTCTATTATGCTGAGGCAGCTTTAAAAATTCCCTTAACCTTTTCCTAGAATCTGAGTATTCTTGGCCTTGCCATTTTTAGTGTTCCCTCATGGAATGAAGAGTTTCCCCAAAGGAAAACTCCTCAGGAGGAGAAGCAGAGGGAATGGATTCCTCCGCATCAGAATCCTCGTAGGCCGGGAAGGCCTCCTCCTGGTAGTCTGAATGTGCAGAATCACCTGAGGCCTCATCGGATGACTGGGGATCTACCTGCTCAACCCTAGGCCTCTTGACAAAAGGTGGCTGAGAGCCTCTATCTGGATGTGGCTGAGAACTCCTAATTAAAGAAATAAGGTCCTCAGCTAAACTTAAAATTTGAGAACCAGAAGTGGATCCCAGAGAAACAGATCCTGGAGGGAGAAACTTAGCCTGTTTCGCAGCCTTAGCACGTGGGTAGGCCTTAATGAACATAGACAATGGAGGCCTGGCAGCCCCACGTGCTGGAGTAGTCTTATCCACTGGAATGGAGTCAGAAATATCCTGGGCTACGGTCTCAGAGGCGAGAACAGAAACCGGCACCGAACTGGCCTCCGCACCGGTAACGGTGGCGGTGTCGTCGGTCTGTAGCGGTTGTGAAACTGGCTCAGAAGAGACCGAGACACTCGCGGCAGGCCTAAGCGTGGTGTCGACCGAGACCGCGGACCGCGGGTGTCAGTCCTTATCCTTCCGTTTTTTAAGTAAATGTGCTGTCGGAAGCTCCGACGGCATGATATAACAGAAATCTTCCCCAAAATAATCCTGTGCAAACTCTGACCGATGCCTAAGAGTGCGTTTATTGAAAGAAGCACAAGCTGTACAGGCCGAGACGTTGTGTTCTGGGCCTAGACAGGGTAAGCAGTAAGAGTGGAAATCCTTATGAGGTATTTTGTTTCCCACAAGTTAAACAATTATTAACTTTTACAGTTTTATCTCACATCGGCTGAGGCAAGAAAAGGTCCCCAACGGGGTACTTAGCTTTTTTGAAGACTTCAGTAGCTGAAAATACAGGAGCTGGCCGACCGGCACTTGCTAACTGCTTCTGCTTCGGGCGCCGCGTGGCAAGAAAGACTGAAGAAGATGGCGTCGGCTGACGCTTTTATACCCCAGGCGCTCTGACGTCGGGGAAAGGGCGACATCAGCCGACGCCGGACCCAGACTTTGGAATCCGGCCGACCGAAGGGCTGCCTGAGGCAGGACAACCCTATGTCAGGACTGCAGTTGCATCCTTGAAGGACATCCATCAGAGTCGAGGAAGAAATCTTCTTCACATCAGACTCCAAACCCCTCTGGGATTTCAGATCCTGGGACTCCAAAACAGCTAGACTGGTCAGAGAAGGAGAGAGAGAACAGTACGTGATGAAGTAGGGAGGCTCACACATTTCATAAGTGACGGAGATGGTATGACCCCCATCTGGATCTCAGCTCTGAGAAATTTCTGCATCATTCTATCCACATCTGCTTCTGATAAACTTCTGGAAGATGTTGTGGATGTAGGTCTGGTATGTCTCTTTGGTGTTTGTAACAAAGCTAATTGCAGAGTAGGGTATAAAGGCTTAATTGAATACTCTGGTGTAAAACCACTCTGATGTGCCAGGTTTTGGATCAGAGGACCTAGGATATGAAAATGGCGCCATAGGGCTGGCATATATGACCACCAAAGCCATAGATTTCGGGACAGAAAGTCTCAGATCCAAAGATCCAGTCTTAGGATCCATCACAGCTGGATCTCAGATCTTACAGCTTTTTTTGAGGTGGCTCTGACGAAGCCCTGGGGGACTTTTTTGGGGAGCGTTTTCTTGAATCCAATTAAGTTTATTCAGAGATTTTACTGGGGGTCTGAGCCCCTGAAGATGGAGCAGAAGCAGGAAGACGGCCCTTTAATATCAATTATGGTCAGCTAAGGCCCTGGGATTAAAGGTGGAACAAACTGAAAAGTTTGTAGATATACGACTGGCTCCGAGGCAATAAAAACACAATCCTTGTGGGCATCCGAATTGGGAATGTTATGCCCACAAGAAGTGCTTTTTTTGAAGCTCATCGGTTTAGCCGATGTTTACTGGGTCAAAATAAACAAGACCAACAGGCAACAAACTAGCAGCGAGTAAGAAAAAAATTTTAAAACAATACAGTGAAAGATTATAAATATATTTTATTTATTTTTTAATTTTCTATAGAAAAAGAAAAAAAACAATGGTAATGTGAAATAATTATCTTAATTAAAAACAAAAGTAGAATACAGCTAAAGTAATACATAATTAAATAGAAGCCCTAAAGCAAGAACGGAAAGGTACACTACAGAAAAAACTTTTTAAAGATAAACAATAGCTCGAGAAAGAAACCCGTGTCTATGAACGATGCAATCAAAATCCAAAGTAATGGCTATGGAATATTGCATTATGGGTAGAGGGAGGAGCTCAAGAGCTGTATACAAAGTCTGAAGTATGCAGCCGAGTCGGATCCCAGGATCAGATCCAAACCCATGGGATGACAAAGAATGAAAACATCATCAGATCCAATTTTTGTAAAGTCATATGATGGAAGTATGGAGAGAAAGATTCCACCCTGTTTTGGAAGGGAGGCCCTCTAGTTATTGGACTCTAGTAAGGACCCAAGAAACAGTACTTTCTTGGAAGAACTGAGATTTGATTATGGGATATTGAAAGAATACTTCAGGTTTTAAAAGCAATCCATGGTGAACTACAGAGGCGGTCGATTAGGTACGGGTGTGTGTAAATGCCCTTGGGTCTGCAGTAAACAATTAGTGTAGTCAGGCACTTTGTAAAATCCCTGGTTGCCACAGCCAACCCAGACACCAGGGAGGTAAAGTGATTAGTGGGAGCTCCATGCCTCAAATATGAGAAAAGCATCTGTGGTCCTCATGTATGAGCATGTGAACATAGGCATAACAGAAAGCCACGGTAACTTTCAGGGCTTGAGGGAAGTGGTTAAGCAGGCCTACAAAGTCAGCATTTTGAATTTTGGAACCTTGATATAGGTATTTAGACTTCACAGGTCCAAGGTGGGGGTTCCATAAGGCTTTCTTTCTGTGTAGAAGGAAGACACATCAGTAGAAGCCTCTGTTCTTGCTTTGGTACAGGCTCTATAATTCCTAGTTGTAAAAGCTCTTTTAATATGGGGGGTGGAGCGGCAAATACACTTCACCCCTTGGTAAGCTTTGGCTTTGTTAGGAACTGTAGTGTATAACTCAAAGATATTATCTGGGGCACCCATTCATCTTTAATGTTTTCCCATTGTATGTATACAGTGAGTTATCCTTCCTGCTATCTTTATAGTAGGAGGAATGGGGGAGGACAAAACTGGAGTGGGTAAGGGAGAAGTTCCATGCAGTCATGGATGCTGTCCAGTGAGATGTATGGCTGGTGTTCCTGCCATCACTGGACCTTATGTTTAGTCATCTTTTCCTTACATATGGTATAGAAGTGCCCAAGACTACTACTACTACTTCTTTCGGCTTTTCCCAGTTAGGGGCCGCCACAGTGGATCACCTGTCCGCTCATGAGAAGTGCCCAAGACTAAGACAAGCAATTTCTGCCATACTAAGCCATGGAGGAGCGAGAAAGTCATTTTACTAGTTGCATAGTCTTCCTCCCTTTCCTCGATTTACCTCACGAGGACTCCTTATCCAGGGACAGTGCTGAACAGCAGCACTCTGATGTTCTTTAGCACAGCTTTTAGTCTTAGCTGTGCAAGTCTCCAATCACTGACAGTAAGCTGCACGTCTGGATGCTGCAACAGCTACATCATAAATTTGAATGAGTGCTTTAGCCACCTGACTTGTCAGCTGAGATTGAATTTTGCCCTTGGATACCCCTCAGATACGACCCCAATTTTCTATTTCATTTGGTCTAGGAAAGCAATGTAAAACTTGGTGGTGTGTATTTGATAATGACATCTGTGTTCACCTTTTCTCCAAAATAGTCCAGCACTCTGCTTTCCTTAGCACTGGAAGGTGTACTGGAATCGGGGACCAGGTTTGATTCTTTATCTAGATCCATGGACACCACAGCTACATCCATCACAAAAATGAACTTGTGGGCATCCTGTACCCTGCAAAATCCATCAGGCTTCTTACAGGTGGGAGGATAGATGACTGGTCATGTGGAGACCACCAAGAACGCTTCCTGTAAGGTGGCCAAAACTGAAGACATCGCCAAAGGATTAGGGATATCCAGACCCAGTAAATCACAGTATTTTTTCAGGCATCTGATATCTCTCTGGATTCCAATTATAGTGGTGTTTCATTTCACACAGAGCATCTCTAAAAGGAGCTCTCCTTTGTTTGAAGCAGGGCATATGGTGACACCAGTGTCTATCTCATTTTGGGGGGGGCGGGCACATATTTGGGAGTAGCTGTTCAATTTTACCCTCTCAGTCCGAGAATCTACCATCCTTCTTTGAGGAGCATTCCCACCTTCTCATGGCAGAGTAGAGTCCAGGCAATAAGTGTCAATCTGCACTTGGTTGTATGTTTTGCAGAACCTGAAGGAACCCCTGAGCCAGGGAGATCCAATACTGGGAAACAGCCTGGGAGGATAGAAGGATGGGTAGGAACCCACCTGATGCCAGAGGTCCAGGCAACTAAGAGGATCAAGGCATGGATGTACAATGCTTGAGCCTCAGAGTCTTCTTAGGTGAAACTACCACCATGAAGGCCAGGGACTGTGGAACAGATTCTTGGACTTCCATACTTCAACTCTGGATTTCCTCCCTTATTAGAGTAGCAGGTACTCTATCTGTTCCTTCTGCAATAACAAAGTTGGCTTCTGTCACAGGCATCAGAGGTGGAATGTCTACACCAAACTCAACAACACAGCTCTGAGCTCCTTCATTTCCTTTATCTGCAGGCAAGACTGTCTCCACAGGGGCTTTGCCAAAGGCTTCGAGAACTTCCTGACCATAACTCCAAGAGGAAGTTCAGCACTTAACCCTTCTCAATCACCCCCCCCCCTTGATAGCTCCTCCAGCTCAAATATCAAAGTTATTTAATTTTTAAATGTACTTTGACAACTGAGCTGTCAGCATTACAAATTAAATAATAATGTGTTAAGAACAAAGAAGGGTGTCAAGTTTGGCCAGACGACTGGAGTACTACTAGTTAAACAATCTGAAAACTAATTCATCAACTAAAAGAATTGTCATTTAAAACCCAGTCAATTAATATTAAAAGTTCAAGCAAATATCAAACACCTTCATGTGAGCACGCACCGTGCACACACACACACACACACACACACACACACCTTAATCTGTTCCCACTATAAGGTTGCCTAAAGTCACTGAAGAAAACTCAACAAGTAGTATTCATCTCTGCACTGGCTCACATTAACCCTACTAGGCACCATGCATTTTTTCTAAATGAATACTACTGGAATTTACTTACTATAAGACATGGACAGTCACAGGATTGATGTTTATTACTTTCAAATTTTACCAATACTCAATATCTTAATTTTATATAAATAGAAAAAGTATAATGTCATATTTTTAAATAATGTTTGTTACTCTGTTGTTTAGCACTGCTGTGTGTGTGTGTGTGTGTGTGTGTGTGTGTGTGTGTGTGTGTGTGTGTGTGGATTTGAGCAAGCTGGTTAATTAATACATTCATGGCTGTGAAGTCTATCTGCTATGCCCAACATCTGATATCTACTGTTGCTGCACCAACTTTCTGATGTACCAAGTGACTTTCTGACTGCTTCTAAAGATCCTGCTTTTATCAGTAGACAGCTGAAAGTCCCCAGAAGTAACTACCACCTTATCATCATCGTCGGAGATTCCTGTTCATGACACCTGGCTGCCAAGAGACACAGCTGCAGCCTCTGGTCTCCAATGTGAATTATAACTCTAGCTGGAAATCCCATCCCTCCCCAGCCTGAGCCCCTAAAACATGTAAAGCACAAAATGCTGCTTGGCATATCCCCATAGACAGCTTTTCGGAGTCTAGGTCCACTAAACTTACAACTGGCTACAGTACAATTGGATAGATGACAGACCTCTGAGGTTGTGTGCGCTAGCACAGTTTGCACTGCTCTAGAAGTCTTCTCAAAACAACTTACAGGTATCAAAAATATGACTGCAGCTGTATGCACGATGAACATAGTACAGTTTTGTACTTACCATAAATGTAGATGTTCGAGTGCTAATACAGCTGCAGTCCAGGTTTCCCTCCCTCCTTCCCCTCTTGGGACAGGCCTATTGGCTAGCACCTTCTCATACAACCTGATTGGGGTATTCTTTTATGGTGTATTTGCTTGCAACTACTGTATTTTGATTATACTGCATTGCTTTATTACATAAATTTATGTATTGCCTTCCTTCTGGGGGCACCTGACATCTGGGGCAAGAAAAACTGAAGAAAATGGCGTCGGCTGGTTCTTTATAATGGCACTGACATCAGATTAAAAGCAAGAACTATACAACCGACACCGGGCCTAGACTTTGGAATTCGGCCGACCAAGGACCCGCCTGACGGCAGGAGAACCCATCTGTTATGACTGCAGCTGTATGCACGATGAACATCTAGCTTTTAAAACCGGCTTTAAAAAGAGACCTGTTCGTTAAGTCCTGGGGTAATGTGTGGTTGTTGTAAAACCTACTTTAATTCACTTTTTTTCAGTTACATTCCTACTGTTCCCCCCTCCATGTTCTCAGATAATCTCTCTAACACTAACAACTTAAAAAAGTGTGTTAAACTCCACAGCTTTGTACACATAGTGCGAAAGCACTGCTGCTCTTAAGTCCCAATCATTCATATGCTCCAATATCCTTTCTTTCAGACTACGGTTGTTTTTTCCAGTGTAAAAAGCATTAGAAATAACATAGCTAGCATAACAGACTAAATGCCTACTTTTACAATCTGCATAAAATCCAAAGTCTATCCTAAAACCTGTCAGATGTATACAAAGTGTACAAGACCAAATAAACTTACAAGCTTTATATGACCTGCAGCAGAAAATACACATTCTGACACAACACCTACAAAATATAATTCATTTCTATAACAAAGCTGTCTTTTTAATGATAGATTTCCTGAAACTAAACTCTGGTGCAGCATTGAGTACTTTTCCAAGTTCAGGGATGGCCATTAACAACAGCCAGTTCTTTTTCACAGTATCACATGCAATATTAATGTCACCAGAATAAGTAAATACTAGCCTGTTATCCCTTTTGGGTGACTGTACATTATCACCTACAAATTGATTCTTTGAAAAATGTGGTCTCCCTTGCATATTCTTTAGGGTGCGTACTTCACCAATACTGCGTTCAACATCAGTACTGTTATAATCTTGCTCTAAAAATTCCTCTCTCACCCTCACAAAGACTTCTTCCAATTCTCTGTCATCGTTACGTAACCTCATAACTGGGTAGTTGTCCCTTCAATATATTCTTTGTTACATGTTTGGGAGGCATACTGCTTTTATGCAGCAAGTGTATTCTTCCTACACGGCTTCCTATAGATCTTAGTAATAAAACCCAACATATCCTTACTAACAGTGATGTCCAGGAATTCAATGGAGGAATCTGAAATATATTGACTAAACTTTAAAAATCTGTGGTTCTATGCAAAAAATTCTACAAATTTGGCTGCCCATCTGGTAAAGTAAGGGTTAATTCCCAATTGAGTGTCCCTGTCCACTCAAGGAACACATGTCCACAAAATGTCTATAGAAACTAATGTATTCACAATGTGGATTGACCTTCAAAACCTGCTCACTTTCCCAAAAGACTGATACCAAGCTGGCGTAGCTATCGGCACAGGCTGTGCCTATAGTCACATCCATTTTTTTGCCTGTGTTACCTTGTGTTACCCCTGTTTGCATTATATTAACATCATTGGGGACCCAATGATTGCTTGCTTGCAACTGTCAGGGAACATGGTCAGCCACAAGCCGTCCAAGTTTGCCTGGACTTCTAAAAAATAAATTGCAAACATTAAGGTGCAGAGCACAGAACCCTCTAGTCCACCACTGGTGACTGGTCTTTTGCTAGAGGTGGTGTGTGTCCTCTGTTGGTGAGCCAGTCGGCTACCCATCTGGTAAAGTAAGAGTTAATTCTCAATTGAAAGAATTTCTCTACAATACCTGAGTGGGGGATTGTATATGTCAAATGTCTTGGCTAGGTCAAGATGCCTGTCTTTCCCTCATCCATGGCCGTGGTGACGTTCGAGGAAGTCAACCATGTTTAACAGGCATGATCCAACTTTAACGAATCTAAACTGGGTTGGGTCCAAAGTTTGGGGATTACTTATGTCCTTGTTAATAAGGTCCACAATGAAAAATTCTTTCCATGGTTTTGCAGAGGAGGCAAGTCAAGCTTATGAGCCTATAATTTCCAGGGTTGGTTGATGGTCCCCCTTTGCACAGAGGGATTATTGCTGCTGTCCTACATTTCACAGGAACACAGCCAGTTCACAGGATGTGGTTAAACAGGGATCCAAGTCGGTCTGCTAGGTCATGTTTTCAGTTGCTTAAAAGACGACCTGGGATGTTGTCTGGTCCCACTGATGCCATGTTTTTGGCCTTGGAGAGTGCGGAGTTGACCTGCTCTCTTGAGATAATAGGCTGAGGAATGGTGGCAGGTATAACTTTGGTAGGATGACTGGGGGGACAGGGGGATGAAGTTTGCTCCAACTCCATCAGCTAACAAGTTGGCTATTACCTTCGGATGAGTATGGGTGGTGCTATCCACAACCAGTTCAGCGCAAAGATGGGTATTCCTTTTAGATTCTATACATGGTTAAAGAATGATTTGTGATTATCCTTAGCAAGGGAGGCTATTTTTGCTTCATAATTAGCTCTGGAGGATTTGACAAGATCTCTAATTTGTTCATTTAAGCTAGAGAGGGACTTCATCCTCTGCTGAGCTAGTTCCCTCTTGTTCTTGGACATTAGTTTCTTTCTCTTGTTGTGTAGCTTATTTATACTACGGCTCCATCAAGGTGGCTTTTTTTTTGGCAAGACCCATTTTTAATCCGGTCCGGTGCAGCCGATGTTATACAGTGCAATGGTGTTTACCACTCCATAGAGGTCCGTGTTATCTGCATTCCAGAGGGGTTTGAAACTCTTTATACTATCACTTATTAGGTAGTTTGTCTTTGAAAAATTCTTAAGTGTTTTTGAGACTGATGGGGTACCTAGTCTTATAATTACATCGAACAAGACTGATTTATGGTCCGATCTTACCAGGGAGGACATCACACGGGGGAGGGGGTGCAATGCTCTCCCATGTTAGTGAGTACTATGTCCAGGACATTTCAGCCTCATGAGGATGTGCTAACTAGCTGTTCCACAGTATGTGCACTGAAAGTCCAAGAACCTCTGAACCAGTATGTGGTTGTGTACATTTCCCAGTCAATGGTAGGACAATTAAAATCACCTAGAGTAAGGTGTTGGGCTGCATGGCAAATGACTCTAGTAAATCCAGGTATGAGGTACACTTTTCCAGTTTCATGGTGGGGGACCTATAGCTAGCTATGAAGTGGTAGGGAGCTTTGCCTATAACTGGACAGAGTAGCTCAAGAGAGAGCCATACTGTTTGACCAGTCTCGAGGTGTACTTAAACTTAATGAAGATGGTTACACCTCTTCCTCTGTTTTTTTTCATGCTCAATTTGTGGTCTGAACGTATGGAAGGCATTGTAGCCCTGTACAGCCGGGGTGCTTTCCATGCCTTGGAACCATATCTTGTTGACTGCACAGACGTCAGCATCTTCCAAAGTGAGGAGTGCTTCCAGGGAGTGCAGTTTCTTATTTACACCTAACATTATACAGCAGTACCTTAAGTTTAGCTAGAGAGGATTTTATTATGTTCGGAGGTTGGGTATTTTGACGCTACCTAAAAAGGCACAACAGGGGTGGCCAATACCTTTGCCAGTATCCAAAAGCCTACAGCAGACAGGTGCATACCATCGCTGGCAAAGCAGTATAACCTGTCAACCATGTCTTCCCAGGCTGACAGATATTGGACCCCCCCCCTTGGACTGACACCAGAAGTTAAGACAATTGTTAAAGTCAATCATTTTTTGTTTGCATTGTGGAATCATTCTTCAAGAAAGTAAAATGCTGCTTAAGGCTACACTAGCACCCGCCTGTGACACACAATCCAAGAGCTCAGTCATGTCTCTCTTCATATAATCCAGTGAGGTACATCTCAAGTCATTCACCCCTGCATGGTCTACGACGGAGTCATACCGGTACTTGCGGTTGAGTGACATGACTGCTTGAGTGACTTCATGGATTTTGGCACCTGACAGGCAGCTAATCGTAAAGTGCTCGTTATTCAGCCTGGTGAGTGGAACACCCATGTGTCTCACAATGGACTCACCTATGACTAATACATTAGGTTTTGTGGTGTTACACCTCATGGGCTTATCTGTTGAGACACTGGTGTGTGGGTGTATGCTGACAACCTGTTTGGCATTCAGTTTGTCCTTATGTGAGAGAGTCTTGCCACCAATTTCATAGTGTAGCTATATCTCTCACCTGAAGTATTTGTTTCAGGAGAAAGTGGTTGTCAGTATACACGAGACAACTGCTACATTGCCTCAGGATGATGGGAAACTGCCCATCCATAATAGCATGCTTTTACTGTATGTTTTATTAGGGAGAATTGGTTAACTTGGCAGAACTGTGCTAGTAGCGCCAAGACTACATAAGTGGCCTATACTTTGTGCAGGCTAAGGATGATCAATAAGGCAGTGCTGCTCACTGTGCAACTGAGTTGGTTCTAGAGCAGCAGAAAAGCTTGGAAGGGTTTCACGGACAGCTGTTTAGGGAAAAACTGACCTTCTAGGCTTTTGAGTCTGTACAGGGTAGTGCTAATCACCTCTGAATGAAGAGCAGCACTGCAAAATAAAGCAGACGTCTGAATTCATCAGCAATTCCAGGGCTGCCACAACTCAGGAAACTAGATTTCTTTCTCCAAAGTAACAGAGTATTCCTGGAGCTGGATATATTAGTTAGCGGTCGGTGCAGCTCTCCAAAAATAGGTTGTTGGCCACGTAAAAATTTACATACATTTTTATTATATAGTTTCCTTTTTAAGGACACACTATTCTAGACAGAAAAAATGTGCACTACTTTTGTTCCTCATACTTATAATCTAAAAATGTTTTAAGTACTATCCATTTTGCAGAATATGTGAAAAGTTATAGCAACATATCAACGTCTGGACATGTTACACTGGGGTTTTATTCACGCTTAGTTTTGTGTCTGCTCAACAGGATGAAACTGAAAGCTAGGTAAAGCAAATCTCAGCATAACCCACGCCAAGACATACTATACGATGTTTTTGCAATTTCTTGTTCTACAATTTTTTTTAAACATTTTTGTATGTGGGTGATGAAATACTCCTTGGTTTTCTCAGTCTTTACAGATCATAGTGTATACACCAATGAGCCTTACCACAGTACACACAGAAACCATTATATTTGTAATATTTTATAAACAACTTACAATATCCAAGTTACATATACACTCTCAGCAGCATTTTGTTCACCCCGCTGAGAGCTTTCATACGAGGGTAAGTAGTTCTGTCTATGTTACTTGGTTGCAAAGATATTCAGAAAAACATGAAATTTATGACAATTTAAATAAATATTATAACAATCAATTTATAATGACCTGCACTAGTCAGAGGTCAAATATTAATAGAGTTGTGTTTGCCATTACAGAAGTTTTAAGATGAAATATTTTAATACATTGTATGTAGCATGGTTCTGGAATTGTTAATGCAAATATGAACAAGCAATACTTGACTCCTAGAGGCATCAGTAAGATGTAGCTGTAGAAACACATGGAGGCATCACCCAGCTGTTCTTAATTTCAAATAAACTATTTCAGTTTATTTTTTTACACATACTAGTAACTTGTACAAATGCAGCACTGTAACCCATATTTATCTTTGGATCTAGTTAGATGTATAGCACATCCATTTTAAATGAGGCTTTGAGTTTATGTGGTTTTGTTTATTTATTCTTTCTTTATTTGTGACTTAAAGCTGCTCCTCCATGAGTTCAACATTTTAATAACGGAACAGCAAACTGCAAGTCAACTAGACTAGTGCGATAATATTCTCTCCCTCCTTGGATTAAATGAATGGACCTATTGGTAATGTCAAACATAGTGTTTTAATTGATTTGCGGCAGCACTTTTGCTTGTACAAAAGTTATGTACTCACTAAAACAATACAGCCAAGTTGTCCAGTTTTTGTCTAGTTCAACAAATGGGAGATCACACCATCTGGCAGAGATACTTTAAATGTCTGCAACACTAATAGGACTGCTCTCATCTCCAGAACACTGACATGAAGGTTGGCCTCCAGGTACCTTAAGCAGTCTTCAATTTGTAATGCCCCCACCCCAAGAGGGAAGTATCCATGGTAACCACAACTGGAGGAGGAAAGAAACAGAATGTGACAGCTTTCACATAAAACTGGTGTGAGTTCTGCATACTGAAATTAGTCTGATGGGTTTACTCAATGGATGATGTAGCTGTGAACATTGAATTGCTACAGTACACTGAAGGACTCTCATGTGAAACAAGGGATGGGAATCAGAGTGATTGGTTCTAAAACTACTGGGTCTTATGGCCTCAACAATCTACAAGGTGGAAAGGAAAGTGATGATGCCTGACTGGTCACTTTTTGAAGAGAGAATCCTGGAATGTGGTAATGCAACTATTTGTGCGTCTAGGTGACACCCTATGAATTCCAGTGAGTCAGTGGGATTCAGTTGACTTTTTTTGATTGTTGACTGTTGCACTCAGTCTGTAAAGTAACTGGAGTAACGTAGCTCCTCACTACTTTGATCAAGAATCTACTCAAAGGAGGGACAATCATGCAGGTACAGGAAAACCTTGCAGACTACTATAAGCTGCAACTACTGCCATGCATTTGGAGAATACCCAGGGGCTGTGGTGAGACCAAAGACAGAACTCTGAATTTATAATGATGCGCTCCTAGCCTGAAATGGGGGAATCTTTTTGATTGCTTGTTTATCTTTACAGTAAATTAAGCATCCTGGAGATCAATACTGAGCACATCCAGTCATCCTTCCAGAACAGCAGCAGGATGGACAAAAACATGACCCTCCTGAATTTTGTCTGCTTCACAAACTGATTTAAAATGACTGAGGTCCAGACCTGGCCTTCAGTTCCCGGTCTTTTTTTTGGAACTAAAACAAACATGGAGTATACTCTAGATCCTATCTAGTCTGGTCGGACCTGCTGGATGGCTCATTTTTCTAAC
Source organism: Protopterus annectens (assembly GCF_019279795.1). NCBI lineage: Eukaryota > Metazoa > Chordata > Ceratodontiformes > Protopteridae > Protopterus > Protopterus annectens. The sequence goes on from NC_056725.1 coordinate 830,300,571, forward strand.
AATTTTTTTACTTCTGCTGTAGCCGATTCCATCTGGTAGGGTGGTACAAAGGGAATCCTTTTTGGTTTGAGGGAGTAAAGAAAGGAAATTATGTATATGCTTGTGATTATCCGCAGACCAGTGAGTTTGAGTGATTGTCTGCTAGGTTTGATGGTGCAGACATAAGTGCCTCCCAAATGCCTTCCGAGTGCAATAGTCGGGCAACCTTTCAGAAGTGCTAGAAGGATTTCTCAGCAAAGGGCAGATTAATTCCTTGGTTTTGCGAAACACCTCGGCCTCTAGAGTGAGGTCCACTGAAACACCCCACCACCACCATGGGTGGCTTGTCAGAGGAAATGTCTAGTTTAAAATCCTGAGATTTTTCTGAACCACATCTTTTTCCTTCCCTCTTGACTCCTTGAAAAGGTCCTTTGAGGAGTGGAAAAGCAGATTCCAACAACATACAGGGTCATACTGTCCTTAACCTTTAGTCCAAAAAGAGTTGAACCATCAAAAGAGGAGTTGAGGAAGCTCCAATTCTCTTCCTAATCTGACAAAGTCAGAGTCAAAAGAAAGTGGAGTGTAAACTCAAAGTCACAGTAGTAATTTTTATTGGTGTCAATACAGATGCTCCAGGTATGTTCAGATCCAGTGACTGCAGATCTGAAGATTGAATCAACATAGGGTTTCTGACAAGAGGGAGCCATTGGATCTTTTTCTTGGGTCGATCTGCAGAGACGACACTGGGAAGACCATCCAACTGAATTTGCAGTCTAAGAAATCTCCATATCATCCCATCAACACTGGCTTCAGTAAAGCGCCTTAAAGGATAGGAAGATCTCACTGAAAAGGCTACCAAGGACCCACTTGATGGCCTTTTTTCCTGCAAGATAGGAGAATGTAGCCTTGGGCTAACAAGATCCAGAAACAACAGTAAAGTAGGTGAAGAAGATCAGATCTGACCTGCCTTAAGATCCAACAGCTTCAACACTTTCGGTTTCGGTGCTGGATCTAGAAGAATTGTCTGGTTGGATGACTAGTTACGAGATTTTTCGACAGTCTTCTCAGGAGTCTTGCTTTCCTGAGAATTTTGCCCCTCTTTGTCCTTGTCTTTCTGAACTGATTTTTCGACCACTCTGGAGAAGCAAATGGAAGAACTGATCCTTGCAGAGAAGGCACCTTTAAAATTCAGTTTGTCCTTGCTACTTTGTAAGGCCTTATGTCCAAAACAGGCACATGACTTTCAATTAGTGTCCAAGTGGGCTGCCCCTAGACAATAAACATACAGGGTGTGGGGGTCCTACAGAGGTATTTGTGGCCATACTTGGAGCAATTTTTAAAGCTCGTCTGACATTCTTGCACAACTAAAAACACAACTCCACAACAATAGATTAACCAAAGTAACAGACAGTGCTGCTAACAACCTAGAAAGAAAGTATAGCTTAATCTACAGGGAAAGGATTTTTTTTTGCAAGGAAACAAAAACTGAAAGGATTGAAGCAAGTAGGTCCTATCCAGTAAATGCACAAACAGAAACTGTGAAAGAGAAAAAAAGAACTAGTCAAATTAATATTTTAGAACCTACTAGGTAGAGAAGAGAAAAGTACAGAAAGCTATGCTAAGCTTGAAACAGAGAAAAAAAGAATACATTTTTGTTTGTCTTAATCGATGAAAAGTGAAGATTTGTGCTCCTTGAATCTCACAACTGTTCAGTTCAGGTGGCAAACGAGATCTGAAATATTCAAGGAAAAACAGAGGGATTATGGGTAGGCGAAGAGTCAGTGCTCTGGATCCACGTTTGGAAGTACAGAGACTGGATTCAAGTCGGATTCTAGACCCATCTGTTGAATCAGACGAAAAAGGACAACATTGGATCATGTATTTCTGTTTAAGTACTTCAAGTCAAGGATTCTGTCACATTTATATTGCTGTACAGCTTCAGTCAAAGACTTGCAAAGTAAAACAGAAAACCACAGGTGATCAAAGTTTTGAGGTGAATGCAGAGGTTTTATTCTGGTTCCAACTGGGAACATTAGACCAGGAAAATGTCACTGCTATGCAGGCAGTATTTTCATTCTACCAGCGTCCAACAATTTTTTTAAATTATCATTTATAGCTTGGGAGAAAATTACAGGGGTTTAAAAACCTATACCACAGATAAAAAGAATATTCTCACAGAATATGCTTGCATCACATAGAATTGAAGTAAATTAGGAGACTAACTTTAAAAGATAAGATTTTATTTGGAGATCCTTTCATCTACTGCATATTCAGTCACCTCTGAAAATTGTCACTTAGCAAAAAATGTAAATGCCTGTCATTTATTTACATATCTTAACTGGTAATGGTAGTTTTAAACAAACAGTTCCTAATACTTTTGCAGCAAGAAAAACTTGCAGCTGCATCAGTGAGTCTTAATATTTAATAATATAAACTTTTCACTACAAACTACTAAGCGTTGTTAGTGAACAAAGATCTCCACATAAAAACAAGTTTTGCAATTACCAAAAGGAAAGAAACCACGTGGTTTAGCCAAGAGTAAAAACTTAGTACACCTGCCAGCAACTTTGTATCAGCCCCACATCTGACAGAATGACAAAATATTGCTGCATTAAAAAGTATCTCTACAAGAGCACTACTGCCGGTTAGGCATCCATCACTGTCAAGTCACATTCAGCTCTTAAAATTAGCCCTCATGAACAGCTGGCACTATCAACAGAGATCACTAAGCAAGTGGGGGAGATGCATATTGCACACACACATGCCCAAGCGCAATTCGGAATCACCAATCCAATAAGAAGTTCATGCCCAAGATATTAGCTGCGACATTTCCAGGCCCACTTATACCCGTGTTGATATTCATTCCCCTAAGCATTTGATCTCTAAAAAGTACAGTTCTGTGAGTCAACTTACCATAACAGTAAATGTTCAAATAATCATTGTACAGATGGCTGACTTTCTAAGATTAAGGGTGCCTTCCATTCACCCAGACTATTGACAGTGGGAGAAAATCAGTGGAGTGGGTGTCAAGCCCTTAGAGCTTTCATGCCAACTGAAAGAGGAAGGCTACAGCCCTGAAAAAGGAACATACTAAGTAAATAAAAATCAGTGTTCACACCCTAGCACTAAAAATGACACAAAAACAAGGGGGCTAAAAGGAGGGAGCCAGTCAACCATCCATCCAAATGCTGTTGATACCCATCTAGCTCCTAAAGTTATGATTAAATGACACCATTAAAAAAAAAAAAAAAAAAAAAAGTAAGAGACAGACACTGCACACAATTGCCTATGAACAAGTCAGAGTTACCAATCCAATGAGAAGGTACCAACCATGACATTTCCAGGCTCACTTAAAACCTATGATACCCAATTTCTCCAAGTCCATTTCTCTAAGCCTATAATCTATAAAGTACCATGGTCACTTGTACTTCCCCTAGATAATAGGATTTAGGGAAAAATGTTGCATGTTGTGGATGTAAACAGAATAAAAGAGAACTCTGTGCATGGTGTTTCAAGATTTTGTGCGTTTCAATCATGAATCTGAAGACATTAGCGTATAAACACTTAAATGCACCTTGTCCACAAGTCAAGAGGAAAACCTCATCCAAAAAGAAAGACAATTCAAATATTGTACAAATCCTTGCAGTAAACTAGAACACCTGTCTCAATAATTTTGAAGTTATTTGTGCCAGCTCTTAATGTGCAGGCACACAAATAAGTACAGATTAACATCAGAGTAAATATAAACCAACACAAAGAAATCCATAAAATAAATCGGTACAGATAAAGGCAAACAAATTTCCCATAGCTGTTCCTTGAATAAAAAAAATGTCAAGGTATGTGCGATTATGCAGAGATCATCTCAAAGGACTGCTTGTAAAATTTTGCATATTCCAACAAATCCCTCAGAGCCATGCAGACACTGCGGAGTGATGTATTGGTACATAAAGGCTTCTGCTTCCAGGGTATAAACAAGACCTACATTGTGAAATTAGAGGGAAATATACCAAAACTGCCTCATTTCCTAAATGTGTGACCATATTAAGCATGACAGTAATGGTTTTAATTGGATGGTGAAAACGTTCACACACGACTGCAGCACAGCACCCCTACCTGCAAAAATAAGTCTAAACTGGAAGATAAACTTTCATGATGTAGTGTTAACACTTAAAAACAAAATCTCTCTGGCTAAACCAATGACTATTAATAATGTTATTCTTTATAACTATTATGTGCAGTTTTCTCCAAAATACACTAATTCTAAATCTAAATTTTGACCATCCAGCTTAAGCAGTCTGCAACAGAATGCTGACCAAAGCACCTCCACCCACCCACTCATACGTAAATGTCAAGCATTCATCTAAGGACACATTATTACACACTGGGGAAGTATACTAGGCTACAGCATTTACTTACGGTGGCTAAACTATTTTGTGAGGTTTTATAAACAGATGCACTGTACTACGACTGCTGCATGTCCTTAACATATTTTTCAAGTTTTGTTATTATCTGTATTAAATGACACACAAACATTTATACAAAACTATTAACACTGCACTCTCTACTTTAAAAACTGATAAACCTTTAAAACTGCTTCTCTGTATTAATCATCACACCTATAAATAAAGGGCATAATGAAAATTATGAGAAAGCCTGATATGCAACAGACATAATTTGGACTCAAAGTTTGTCAGTATAAAAAAAAATGTACATCTGTTGGGAGCTAAAAGGTAAAAAAGTAGGGCACCCAAAAGGTAATCTAAGATTGCTAGTGTCGTCATCTACATAACCATATTTCTATAACCACAAGAAATACTACAGCAGATCTCTATGAATACTATACCACGACCCTCAGCTACAGAATGCAATTAGTAGGTATGAAGACAAAAGACAACTTTATCTTCATGCTGCACAAGTCTAAATTTGGAGGGGGGGTCACAATTAAAGTAACAAAAATCTCCACTATTCAGGAGAAATAAAAGGAATTTTTACTTCTGGTGTGATGACTACTCTGTAAAGAAGTATTCTAGGCCATTACTGTAGTCTGGATACTGAGCAGTCCAAACCCCCCACAATGGAAGCAAAGTACACTATGACAGTGAAGTCATATTTGGTACCCATGTATGAAACTCCATATTTTAGTCCTCCTTTGAAAATTTATTCAAACTGCAGACAGTAACAAAAGAGAAGCGCGGGTCAACTACAAAATGCACCTAGGACTGGTATTTTACACTTGGAGATTTCAGTGCAGTACAACACACAATTTGACCCCACTCATTCAGGTGTTCAAACGATGGCATTTTAGCTATGGCATGTTACAAATGAAGAGCTGTACATATTTTTCTGGTGATACATATGGGATTTCTACTTCAGTGTATCTTGCATACTACTTGCTCTACATATTACAGGGATGGAGTCCTGGCCATATCCTGAGCCCGATTAGTGTCTCAGGCAGTGAAAGGGGGGGGGGAATAATTAGATGACACCAGCACACCAAACCAGGGAGAAACAGGCGGTTCCATTCAGCTGATCACCATGACACAAGCAAAGGCTTACAGTGCACTGAAAACATCCAGCTTAGTACTGCCAAGCTGGTCATCAGTACATGTGTGACAACAGGGACAGAGTCAATCACAGGGAAAGTACAGCATGCCCCTAAGATGATGCAGGTTCTCACATCAGCCACCAGGGGCAGTGAGGTCAGAACTTATGTCGCAGTCATCTGAATTAATAATCATTTTAAGTTTAGCACTAGACAGACCAGAAGTAGTAGCAAAAGTAGGAAAAAGGGGCAGGGTGAGGATCACTAGTGAGGTCCCCTTAGGCTAGTAGTCCTGCTGGTCTGTCAAGAACATGGGGCCATAAAAGTCTCATGGACCTTGGATGGTCACAACACCAAACAACCTCCATGTCTGGCTGAATGACACCATCATCTGGTCAATTCTTGACAGAGTCACTGGCCGCATTGTCACCAATAGGCAATGAATGGATAAAGACTTGTAGTGGGCAAACACAGTCAGCAGGTTAGAAGGCAAATAATAGCTAGGAAAATACAGCATAATGCATACGGAGCAAGAGTTCAACAATACAACTGCAGTGGGAACTGGGCATAATGCAAAATGTCAGACTGCAGCAGTGAATGCCTATGAATCCCTGTATAACAGTGGTTATTGTTGCATAAAAATATGTGCAATGCCCCAACTCAAAAAATCAAACTTCAAACCAGGACTTGTGCAATTAGAACAAAGTTCAAACATTTCTTTAGTATAGGTGCTTGACTCTCACTTAAAACATATTATCCTAAACTGAACACATTTAGGTCTGTTTAGAAAAGCAAAAGTTTAACCGAGTCAGTAATTATCTCCTAAAAAGACATAAGTTGAGGTACTAGAGCAGCAACATTATAATAAAATTCTTCAAACATGCCAATAGATTGCAAATTTTTAACACTTTTATTGAATCATCACACAAGTCATAGGCAAACATACATTTATAGAAAAGAAAAAAAATGTTAACGTTCTCAATTACATACATCATGTATATTATTTTATACAACTACCATCAATCCAACATTACATACATTGATCAAGTCCTGCCTTCCCTTAAAACTCACTCATACTCCAAAACATTATTCTGCTTGTACTGTTCTCACAATTTCCATTTTTTTCTATGTAATTAACCCCTACCCTTTTCTAAAGATCCCACTTCCAATTCTTTTATCTCTGTTATAATTTATAATAATCTCTGTTATAATTTATAATAATCTCTGTTATAATATACTTCAAAATACAACTGGGTTAGCCTTTGATTTCCATTTTCCAGTAACTTTTTTGGCACCCGCCAGAACTAAACTTACAAAGGCCTTACTATGTCTAAACAATTCAGATACTGTACCCCAGCCCAAAAAATAATTTCCTTAGTTATACCCATTTTCACAACCAATATTTCTGATAACGCACTCTGTAGGGAATTTTTAAAGTCTGCCAATTCATTACACTCCCAAAATATTTTGTTT